>NC_080837.1:2001939-2210446 GCF_030435755.1 Ochotona princeps | reverse complement strand
CACGCCCGGCGCTCCGTCACGGGCACGCCGTGCCGCTCTGCGCACGCGCGTGTGGCGCCGCCGCGGCCACGTGGTCGGCTGCCGACCAATCGCCCTGCGGCCTGTGCCTGCGGCGCCTGCGCCTGTCCTCGCTGGTGAGGAGGGGTGATGAGCTGGGGCGACGCCTGCGCTGTGGGGACCATCCGAGGGAGAATATTGGCATTTGGCGCCCCGCGTGGCGGGGAGGAGTGAGCAGGAATGGCCCAGCCCTGCGTACTTTTAGGAGTGGAAGTCAGACACACCAACCAGAGCGTCTTGTTTCTCCCGTTTACTTGAGAGGAGGTGAGGCAGACAGCTCTCCCTTCCGTGGATTCACTCAACGGACCCGTAATAGATGGGGCTCGCTCAAGCCAAAGCCAGGAGCTACGAACAAAGTCCAGGTCTTGCACGTGGGTGCCTAGCACCCAAGTGCTTGTGCCTCTCAGAGTGCAGGTGGGCAGGGAGCTGGACAGTCGAACCCGGGCACTACCGTAATGAAAGCAAGGATCTTATCTTGTGGCCAAATGCCTGCTCTTCCGGGGCTTAGAATCCCACAGGTTGCTGCCTAGCACCCAGGTACTTGTGCCTGCTGGACAGCACCTTGGGCTCCAGTTCAGGCTTAGCAATTAACTGATGGCTCAGCCTTAAAGGAGCACTTTCCCGATCTTAATCTCTCTCTGGGAGACCATAAACTCTTTTTCTTGGAACTGATGTGATGAGGATAAAGTGGCACCTTTCTTTTCCTAGTCTCATGAGCAAAAACAAATGGCCGAGGCTGTGACTGAGTTCAGACATGCTGGCTGTGAATTCTGACTGGCTTTGAAAAGAGCCAGCTGAAGTTGCCAGGTAATCTGGCCCGAGCCAGCGCAGTCAGTCTAACTTGAGGTTTGAATGTGTTGGAACAGGTAAGTTGTTTTTTTTTTTTAAAGATTTATTTTTATTTTTTTATTACAAAGTCAGATATACTGAGAGGAGGAGAGATAGAGAGGAAGTGGAGCTGCTGGGATTAGAACCAGCGGCCATATGGGATGAAGACGAGGACTTTAGCCACTAGGCCACACTGCTGAGCACGGAATAGGTAAGTTCTAGGCTCTAGACTGAGTGGGCTTGCTCCTGATGAACAACACGTGCAATCTTAAGGCACTGCTTTACCTCTTGCAAATACCAGCCGATAGCTACTTAGTTGTATCGTGTCTTGTTTTATTTACCTCAGCCACCCAGCAAGCTTCCCAGAGAACTCATTTATTCTTTCCTTTCCTTTGTCTTCAAATTTTGTCCTTGTTCTTCTGACTCAGCACTGAGGGCTGGAGCCAAGCTTTCAGGAATGGTAGCAATGGCTTGAAACTTGAGAAAAAGTGGCTTTTTTGGTAAGATATATTTACTTTTTTATTGGAAAGGCAGATATACAGAGAGAAGGTAATATATAGAGAAAGATATTATGTCCGCTGGTTCACTCCCCAAGTGACCACAACAGCCACAACTAAGCTGATGAGAAGCCAGGAGCTTCTTCTGGGTCTCCCACACAGGTGCAGGGTCCCAAGGCTTGGGCCGTCCTTGACTGCTTTCCCAGGCCACAAGCAGGGAGCTGGAAGGGAAGCAGGGCCACTAGGATTAGAACTGGCGACCACATGGGATCCCAGTGTGTGGAAGGCAAGGACTTTAACCACTACGCTATTGCGCTGGGACCCAGCCCTGAGTTTTTAAAATCCAGGTTTAGTATCTTATGCTCCTGGTTTATCTTGCCTTTGAGAATTAGTCCACACCCTCCCTCTCTACCGCTCATCTTCAGTGTGTTCCTTGAATCTGAAGCCATCCAGTTTCTCTCTGGAAGTGCTACAGAAAACCCCCCCTCACTAGAATGACAAGTATATTGCAGATTTGCAGGCCCACTGGAAGTCTTCCCTTGTGACTCAGGTGATGGCTTAATGGTGTCAGGTACCCCTGTGACACTTCCCTCTGCTTGGGCTGCTCTTCCTGCTGCACCCTCATGGCATCCTTAACAGACTTCTTTTTTTTTTTAATTTTTACTTTTGATGATTTTTACGTAGATGATTAGAGGACAAATGGTCAAGGGTTACGGGAAAGTGGGTTAGATCACAATTTTCACATTTTCTTTTTTATTCCCTCCTGCACCTGGAGGGAAGGGGAATACAAGGGGAGAAGCCACACCCAGCCTCCCAAACACCTCTGCACCCTGGAATGGAGGGAAGCCACCCGACACCATCCCAGGGTCACTGATGTCAGGCGAACTCCAAGGGTCCTGCTCAAGGGGTGTTGATAGTTCATTGGTTCTGAGTTACTACTGGTCTTGCCACTCCACGCACAACGACATTTTCCAGACTCTGTTGGTTGACATTGTTCACCTTAGAGTCTCCGTTTACCCAGATTTTCACTGCCAACACTTGGCTGGGGTAGTTGAGCAATTTGTTCTGTCCTCCATCCTCTGTTGTGGTACCCTGTGACCTCTACAGGATCCGTATCCTCCATGTGCACCTGAATTTACTGTCCACTGCTCCATCTAAGCCACTGAGGAGGCCCAGCTCTGACACATGCACTCCACGGTCAGACCATGGAACCTGCAATTCTCTCCATGGTTGGGGTTCTGAGTCCAGTGATTCAGTTGGGGGAATTCCCAAAGAAACTTCATCTGAGGTGTTCCCAGACCTGACTCTTGTGTGTGCTTGCCAGTGTTGGTTCTGGCATAGTCTGTCGCACACACTGGTAGTTGCAATTGCTGGGCTCATTCTTTTTTTTTTTTTTAAGATTTTTTTTTTTTATTGGAAAGTCAGATATACAAAGAGGAGGAGAGACAGAGAGAAAGATCTTCCATCCATTGATTCACTCCCCAAGCAGCTGCAATGGCTGGAGCTGTGCCTATTCAAAGCCAGGTGCCCAGAGTCTCTTCTGGGTTTCCCACATGGGTACAGGGACCCAAAGCTTTGGGCCATCCTGGACAGCTTTCCCAGGCAACAAGCAGGGAGCTGAATGGGAAGCAGAGCTGCTGGGATTAGAACTGGTGACTGTGTCAGTTCTGTCTCTAGCCCTGTCTTCTATGCACACCAATGAGTGTTGGGGCTCAGCCTGATCCTGCCCACTGCATATTTAGCCCCCACACAAATCAGTGGGAGCTGCAGCCTAGTTGGAGCAACCAGCAATAACCCCCACCAGGCCCGTGCCCTGCCCTGGTTCCTGTACTTACCAGTATGTACAGCAGACAGGTCCAGTCTGTCCCACATCCCATTCAACTCACATACATGTCAATAGGCACTGAAGCCCAGTTCAACCCAACCAACCCCACTATCCAACCCACACATGTGCTGGTAGGTGCCATTCTCTGTCTAGCCATGCCTGTCCCAGTCCTGATTCTCATGCTCACCAGTGGGAGTGGCAACCCAAGAGGGAGGTGCCCACTGTTTCCCTAATGGGCCCACTCCCACTCCTGGACCTTGCACTCTCCAGGGGTTTCTGCAGTTTAGCTTGACAGAATTAGGCCCCTGTGCCAGCCTCTGTCTGCTGCTGCTGCAGCAAAGCCCAACCTACCCACACCCACTCTGGCTTAAGCATGCACCAGTAGGAACAGTCAACTCAGCCTGGCCAACAGGTGTTGTAGCCCTGCCCGGCCTGGTCTGCCCCTGTCCCAGCACTCACACTCTCCAGTGGGAGTGGTGGTCCAGCAGGGGAGCCCCACACAGCCCTCCTGTCAGGTTCACTCACTTCTCCCCACGTCTCACATGTGCTGGTTGGATGCTATGGTCCAGTCTAGCATGGCCTGCCTCACTTCAGCATGCCAGTGGGTTCTGTAGCCTGGCCAGACCCAGCCCACCCTAATTCCAGCTCATGCTGGTGGGGGCTACAGCCCAGCCGGTCCTCATGTGAACTGGCTTGTGTTGCGGCCCGACCCTGCTCGACCATTCTGATGCTCAGATTCACCAGTGGGTGATATGAACTGGCCCAGCCTGGTTCGCCCCCTATCTGAGCCAAATGTATATCAGTGGGTATCATTCCATGGCCTGGTTTCAGCTGCTCCTTATTGTGGTTCTTGCCTGCAGGGACTGTGTCTTGACAGAGGAGTTCCCCAAGTTTCCCCATCAGAACCTCTCCCAGTGCCAGATATCGCGCACACCAGTGGCTCCAAGGGCCAGCCCTACTTATTCTACCTCCTGTCCTACCAGGAATAGTGGCCTTTTCTGAATGGCCCTCACCCATTCTGGTTTTTACTGTTGGGTGTTACAGCCCAGCCTAGCCTGGCCCACACTTAGACACAGCTCACACATGGCTCAGCAGGGGCAGAGACCTAGTCTAGGCTGTCCTACACCCAGCCTGGTTCTCACGGGTACCAGTGGGTGCTGTAGTCTGACCCAGTCTGGCGTACCCAAGACCCAGTCCACACTTATGCCAAGGGACACTGCAGCCATGTCCAGACTCAATATCATCCCCCATTCCGGCTCTCGCACTCACCCAGTGGGAACCACAACCCAGCCAGGGTGTCCCTTTAATTCCCCAACCAGACCTGTTCCCAGACACAGATCTCGTGCATGCCAATGGTTGCTCTGACCCAGCTTGGCATAGTTCCTTACCTGTCTTGGCCTTTGCCTTTGGATGCTATAGCCTGACCTGACCTGGCCTGCCTTCAGTGCCAACTCTCACTGGCAGGTGCTGGCACCTGGCCCTACTCAGTCTACTCCCACCCATGGCTTATGCAAACTGGTAAGCTCAGGTTAGGCTCATGTCTAGCCTGGCATGACCTGCACTCCAGCCTGGTTTCTGCACTTGCTGGTGAGCTAAGGTTTGCTTGGCTCTGCCCGGCTCGCCCCCTTCCAAAAACCAACCCACACATTGTCCAACATTTGGAGCTACCTTGCCCCACTTGCCCAATCCCCAGGTCTGGACCACGTGCTCACCAGTGGGAGTTATGATCCCATAGAGGAGTTTCCCAGGTTCCCCACTCAGCCCACTCCCAGACCCAAATCTCATGCATTGCTGTAGGTGCTAGACCCTTGCCCGGAATAACCTGCCCCTCCATCCTGGCCTTTGTATGAGCTGGTGAATGTTGCAGCCCGGCCCACCCTACACCCTGTTTAGGATGCACATGCAGGTGGTGCAGCCTGGACCTGTCCAAACTTTTTTCAGTCCCTGTACCTGTGAGTATGGCAGGTTCCCTGTTCACACATAGCTCAGCCCATCACCACTCAAACTCTTAAGCTAACTAGTGGGACTTGTATTTCCACAGGGTTTGGCCCATTTATCCCCCACATAATCTACCCGTGGACCTAGTTCTCTCATATGCTGGTTAGTGTCATGACCCAGCATAATGTGACCTGTCCTCTGTTACAACACTCAGTCAGGTACTGGGATCTAGCTCTGCTAGACATGCCCTCACTCCTAGCCTTCATGTGGAGTGGCATGTGGCAGTCAGTAATATTCTGTACTAACAATCCCATCTCAGGACTCCCATGTGGGCTGATGAATCAGTCTGACCCATACAGGTCTTCCAGTCTCTCCCCTCCAAACCACCAGGTCTCAGTCCCCTTGCTTAACTGCAAGTACAGTGGCCCTGTTGTTGGGAGTTCTTCAGGATTCATTCCTCACCTACACGTAAGGTGGCCTTATCTCTGAATGTCCCTAGGCAGTAATTCCTCATCCTCGAGTCCCCAAAGCTCGTCAGCAGGTGGCCAGTGGGCAAAGCCCAGTACTGATAGGCGCTCTGGCTACCTGAGCCAAGATGGTGCCAGCTGCCTTTTCCTGCTTTGTTCAAATATGTATATTTGAGAAGCAGAAGGACAAAGAGAGGGAGAAACAGAAACGGAAAGAGATCTCCCATCTGCCACCACAACCAGATCTGGGTCTGGCCAAAACCTGGAACAGGGCCCCAAGTACTAAGCCATCATCTGCTGCCTCCCAGGCCTATTAGCAGGAAGTTGGATGGGAAGCAGAAACAACATTCAAACTCAGGCAATTTGATGTGCAACACAGGCACCCCAGACCGTAACTCCTCTCTTAAAAACCCTCCTATAGTTCCTTTATGCCCCAAAAGAAGGCTTACACCCTTACGGTGTGATAGGATGAATTGTCCTCATGTGTCTCCACGCCACAGAGATGGGTGCATGACTCCATCACCCTGATCCATGTGATCGGTTCAAACGAGGCTGTGGGAGGCAGCCCAAGTCTACCGCTGCCTTCCCCTCAGTGCTCCGAAGCTGCTGCCTCCGCCCCCGCCATCTGAAGTGTATGTGATGAATAAAAGTGGAGCAAGGTAGCAGCGGTGGAGACGATGCAAAGGCAATTACGTGAGGCCCTGAAGTGCCCTGGCCCCTGGGCTCAGTGTCATTATTCCTTTCTCAGTGCCCCTTCTTGCTGTCACTGGCTTGCATTGGGCCCTTCCCTTGCAAGTGCCCCGGAACTGCTGCAGCCCAGGAGCAGAGTGAGCTCACAGCAGAGGCCCCAGGATCTGGAACTCATGAAATGGTGCGAAATGAAGGCTGTGATTCCTTCATGACCTGATCACCCTGGGCCAGGAAATGGAAATTTCCTGTTCTGCGATATCGAGTCAGCAGGCTAAAGGATTGCCTGTTTTACCCTAAGGTTTAGCTCGTGCACCCCACAAAAGCTGCTGCTGGCCGGGGTGCACTGCAGAAAATGCCTAGCTTTTCAGTAAGGCCCGGGGTCAGCCTCACTCTCTGGTGGCAGAATCAGAACCAGACACATCCTTGTTCCAGACTGCTTTTGCCAGAGATCCAGACGGCCACAGGTCAGGCAGTCCTGCATGTTGTAGATGATGAAAAGGCCCGCAGACCACACCAGAATGCCTGAGTTCCATGCCTGACTCCAGCTGCCTGCTCAGGCAGATTCTGGGAGGCAGCAGGCAACGGCTCAAGCACTTGTACCTCTGCCCACTTGCATGGGAGACCCAGATGGAGTTCCTGCTTTCTGAGTTCAATCTGACACAGTTCTGGCTGTTCCAGGGGATGGAATCAGCAGATGAGAGCTCTTTCTGTCTCAAATAATTGATAGATGTTAAATATAAATTTTTTTTCCTTAGTAAGAATAAAAGCCAAAATCATTCCCGTCAAGCTAGAAGGTCAAGTGAAAGGCAGAGGTAGCAGATACTGGTTCTAGAAAGTTCAAGAAGGAATGGGGTCTCCTAAACTTTTTTTTAAAGATTTATTTATGTTTATTGGAAAGGCGAATATACAGAGAAGAGGAGAGACAGAGGGAAGATCTTCTGTCCTATGGTTCCCTCCCCAAGCAGCTGCAGTGGCAGGAGCTGAGCCAATCCGAAGACAGGAACCAGGAGCTTCTTCTGGATCTCCCACATGGGTGCAGGGTCCCAAAGCCTTGGGCTCTCCTCGACTGCTTTCCCAGGCCACAAGTAGGGAGAGGGATGGGAAGCTGGGCCACTGGGATTAGAACCAGCGCCCGTATGGGATCCTGGCACATTCAAGGAGAGGAATTTAACTATTAGGCCACCTAATCTTTCAAGTTAAAACGGGTGCTTCTTTCTACTAGCAGACTGAGAGATTTAGGGGTTGGCATTGTGGTACATGGGGCTAAGCTGCCACTTGCAACACAGGCATCCAATGTGCGTGCAATTTTGTGTTCCAGCTGTTCCTCCTGTACAACTCCCTGCAAATCCACCTATGGAAACAGTGGAAGATGGCCCAGGTGCTTGGGGTTCTGGTAACCATGTGACAGACCTGGATGGAGTTCCTTGCTCCTGGCTTCCACCTGAACCAATTGTGGTCAGTTATTTGGGGGGAGTGGAATCGAAGAGTGGAATGTCTCCCTTTCTTTCTTTCTTTCTTTCTTTTTTTTAAGATTTATTTTTATTACAAAGTCAGATATACAGAGAGGAGGAGAGACAGAGAGGAAGATCTTCCATCCGATGATTCACTCCCCAAGTGAGCCGCAACAGGCCAATGCGCGCCGATCTGAAGCCAGGAACCTGGAACCTCTTCTGGGTCTCCCACGCGGGTGCAGTGTCCCAATGTATTGGTCCTTCCTCTCCTGCTTTCCCAGGCCACAAGCAGGGAGCTGGATGGGAAGTGGAGCTGCTGGGACTAGACCGGCGCCCATATAGGATCCCGGTGCGTTCAAGGCGAGGACTTTAGCCGCTAGGCCACGCCGCCGGGCCCTCCCTTTCTTTTTTTTACACTTGATCTTAGCCAAAAGGCCGAGAAGCAATCCTCCTCTCCCTCTCTCTTTTTTTGTAATGCTGCCTTTCAAATAAATAAATATATATATATTTTAAAAGATTTTATTATTATTGGAAAGCCGGATATATAGAGAGGAGGAGAGACAGAGAGGAAGATCTTCCATCCGATGTTTCACTCCCCAAGTGAGCCGCAACAGGCCGGTACGCGCCGATCTGATGCCGGGACCTGGAACCTCTTCCGGGTCTCCCACATGGGTGCAGGGTCCCAAAGCTTTGGGCCGTCCTTGACTGCTTTCCCAGGCCACAAGCAGGGAGCTGGATGGGAAGTGGAGCTGCTGGGATTAGAACCGGCGTCCATATGGGATCCCGGTGCGTTCAAGGAGAGGACTTTAGCCGCTAGGCCACGCCGCCGGGTCCAGGATCAGCTCTCTAAGAGATGCTCTTTAGCCAATGGAAACACCAGAGAGGGGACAAAGCTGTGGGTGGGTTCCCTCTCAGCCTCCCACTCCACCCAACTATGCTCTGAGATGTGTTGTTGCTTGTACTCAGCCAAGCCAGCGTGTGGCTTGTCCACGGCTCTTTAGATACCTTCTGCTCAGTGTGTGACCTGAGGATGCGTCTTTGCTATCTCCATGTCTCCTCCCTTCAGGTCCTGAGCCCCCACCTCCAACAAAGTGCCAGCAGCTTACCCTGTGTCTCTGAAGTTGCCTTCAGGAGTGCCTGGCTTTGGACTCAAAGAAACAGTCAAGCCCCAATCCTGACCCTCATTTTTAGTGGATAGAAAAGTGTCTTGGGCCCAGCACAATGGCTCAATTGGCTAATCTTTCCTCTGCAAGCACCAACATCCCACATGGCCGCCGGTTCCATGTGTTCCAGCTGTTTCACTTCACCTGCAGTTCCCTGCTTATGGCCTGAACAAGCAGCAGAGGATGGCCCAAAGCCTTGGGGCCCTGCAAACCACATGGGAGACCTGAAGAAACTCCTGGTTCCTGGCTTTGGATCAGCTCAGACCTCACTGTTGTGGCCATCTGGGGAGTGAATGAGAAGATGGATGATATCTGTCTTTGTTTCTCTTCTCTATAAATCTATTTTTCCAATAAAAATGAATAAATCATTTTTTTAAGATTTATTATTTTTACTTGAAAGATTTACAGAGCAGGAGAGACAGAAAGATCTCCTGTCTGCTGGTTCACTCCCCAAGTGGCCACAATGACCAGAGCTGAGCTAATCTGAAGGCAGGAACCAGGAGCTTCTTTCAGATCTCCCACGTGGGTGCGGCATCACAAGGCTTTGGACCATCCTTGACTGCTTTCCCAGGTCAAAAGCAGGGAGCCAGAAAGGAAACGGAGCAGCCAGGATAGAAACCGGTGCTGATAAGGGATCCCAGCACATGCAAGGTGAGGAATTCAGCCACTAGGCTACCATGCCAAGCCCAAATGAATAAATCTTTAAAAAAAAAATAAAAGAGAAAGGTTTTGAGGACAGATGGTTTTTCTCATCCAAATGTACAGAATTTGACCCCGCTCACTGCTTTCCAGTTCCAGTGCCAAGGCTAAGCTATTTCTGGACCCCTCTCCAAGAGGCAGAAGCTCACTCTACAACACTTATCCACCATACCCCACATTTTCTACTGAGTCCCTAAGATGAACCCTTGCAGCCTGGCTGCCTTTATGGTATCTAGGCTCTTAGGCAGCTACAGCGTAGAAGGCCAGAGCATGGGAGTGCCAAGTCCCTTGTCCAGTTGGCCAAAGGCTTTGGCCAGCCTTGGCTGCTGATGGGCAGCAGATGCTGCAATAGATGTGTCCCAAGCTAGGACACAGAGACTGGGAAAGAGAGGGTATGGCCCTTGACTTCTGCATGGCCACCCCTTTGGGCAGGCTGCAGCCTGGACTGGCTGTGAGCTCCCTGATTCCTAGGGGCAGAGGGTGGGGAGTGGTTCTGGCTTCCTGGTCTCTCCCAGAGAGCATAGGGCTGTGCAACAAGAGTGAGTACATCTGGCAGTGGGGTCCAGGGACAGCCTCGGAGTTTCTGCTGAGTGTGGCTATCTTGTGACAGAGGTGTGGTCAGTGCGAGTGTGGTTGTGGCAAAGGATGCTGAGAGATCGCAGCTGAAGCAGGGGAGGGGGAGGAGCCTACAGTCTGCACCTCCATAGCAGTTCCTTTTGCAGGGGACCAGCAGGGTCAAGGTTACTTCCAAGGCCAGAAATCATCAGGACCATCCCAGACCAGAGGTTTTTCCTCCTTGCATCCAGGGAAACTCAGGTTGTATTCTGGAAAGTTTATCCCAGGGGCCCTGCTGGAGACTGAAGAGTCTGACAATAGTCCCTAGGCCTCAGGTGTTTTCAGAGGGCTATCTCACTCTGTTCTGGGAAGGACAGACACAACCGTGGGGCTCCTTTGGTGATGTAGCCTAACTGTTAGGAGGGGCCGTGGCCGGAGGGGCAGGAGTGGAACAAGCTGCCCCAGGTTTGTCCTAAGCACCTCCCGGGGTTGAGGTCTAACAGCTGGTATGCCCAGGGATTCTGACCACCTCTTCCCCTCCCCCACCCGCCCCAGTGTGGCCAAGGGCATTGGAGCAGGAGCCAGCTGAGCTTGGAGCAGATGGAGGTTGGCTCTGGACAAAGATCTTGCCCAGTGGAAAGAACCAATAACCAAGGAGTCACTTCTGCTAACCAGGACATGTTGTGTTCTGTGGAAAAGCATGTGCTGCACTTGTCCATTTGGCAGCCACTGACGTCTGCCCTTCTCTGGTCTAAATGGAATTTTATAAATTTACCCTGTTTCATATTGGTTTCAATCACACACTGCAAAAAAAAAATTTTCTTAAGTCAGAATCTGACATGATTGGAAGGCGCATGTCCCCAAGGAATCTTTGGTAGTGTGTGTGTTTTGTCTCCCATTTGAGATAGGTGTTTTGGGTTGGGTCTAGGATTAAGGAAAATATAGACACAAGCAACAAAGGGTACATTCAAGGGTAATGTGGTGCAATGGCTTAAGCTACTGCTTGTGATGCCACAGGCGTCCCTTCTGGAAGCGCTAGTTTAACTCCTGGTTATTCCACTACGATCTGGCTCCCTGCTAATGTGTCTGGGTAGGTAGCCAAGATGAAGCCAAGTACTTGGGCCCCTTCCACTCATGTGGGAGACCTGGATAGAGTCTCTGGCTCCTGACTTCAGCCTGGTCGTCTTAGCTGATACAGCCTCTTAGAGAGTGAACTAGCAGGTGGAGGCTCTCTGCTTTTCTCTCTGTCACTTTTTCAAATAAGTTTTTTTTTTCCCTCAGGGTATAATCTGAGGATGCATATTGATAATCTGCCCATCATTCCCCAGTGGAGAGCCCTTTTCTCTCCTTCCTGCCCCCAGTTTGTTGGTGTTACTATGGTGGCCCACTCTCTGACCTGTAAGCCCATGTCCAAAGCTGACTGATGCTCTCTGTGGCATGTTAGGGCTGACTAGTACAGCCAACACAGGGAGGCAAGCAGAGCCTCAAGGTGGCAACATCACTCCTTTAACCCCTACTAGGGAACCAGCTGTGCCTGATTCACCAATGATGTTAAATTTCCTATTGACTCAAACATGTTTTGAGTTGGGATTCTGGTACCTGCAGCTAGAAAATTCCATATGACTACACAAACATACAGACACACAAAACACCACGTTGTAGGAGCTCATCAGATATCTCCCATATTCTGAGAGCTCACTGTGGGTCAGTCAACACTTTGTTTAAAGGGTGGGCTTAGTGACTTCCGTAGGGCCTCTGTCTCATTCCCTTTTTTTGCTTCAAACACCATTTAAAGATAAAAAAGCACACGGAAAAAAATTAAAAAGCTATTCTTGCTGCGTTTTGTTTTGTTTGTAGGTCAGACACACGCAGGCCCTCAGTCCTGATCCTGACCTCACCAAACCCAGCCCTGCACAGTCTTTGCAGTCCCACGGGGTGCTGGAGAGTTCCCATCCAAAACCCTAAAGAATGAAGCAAACCAAAAACAAAAAACCCCACAACACTATGAGTGCCATTTTAGGCCTTGACAAGCAGAGGTTCAGAAGGTAGGAAGGAATGAATGGAAAAAGAATCACGCCCATTGTCTATCCCAGAGTAAATGGCAATGATAACTTGTTGGTGATTAAGGTAATTTCTTCGAGTGACTGAATGCGCAGATGTCCTGGTGCATCCTAGCAGACCCTTCCCCTCTTCATGTTCCTTCAAGAAACCTTTCTCTGCCTTCCCCCACCAGGGAGGTCTGAGCCAGAGCCTTCTCTTGCTGCCAGCACAGAGCTGTGCGCCCCTCTGTGTTCATGCAACACTGGCTAGCCTTTGCCCTCAAGACATGCCCAGCGCCCCAGCCCCCAGTGCGGTGGAGTGGCAGCCTCCAGGGGAGTATCTGGTGCAAGGTCTCTCTTTGGTGTCCGGGCAGTGAGTCTCTGGGACAGTGCTGGGGTTCCGGCTCTCAGCTGGAAATGACTTGAGTTGGATGCTGCACCCTACCTGGTCATGGTGTTGCCATGAGCTATGGTTTCACAGTACCCATTCCAGCCAAAAATGAGTCAAAGACAGAGCAGGTGGCAACAGATTTTCTTAAGAAACTGTCATGAGGGAGAGCCCCCTTCTGCCCCCCACCCCTGCCCCGTCTGACACAGGGTCAGATCAGAGGCTGCTAGCCTTAGCTGGGGTTCATGCTAAGTTGACTCCATGTCTTTTGGGGAGGGGAAAGTATGCATGAGGCTCCTCAGGCCCAGGACAGGGTGACCAAGGCAGGGTGGGTGACGGCGCTCTGAGCTGAGTCTCCAGCCCATCTCACAGAAGCAGGGAGCAAGCACCACCACTGACCAGCTTTATATGGCACCCACTGTATACAGCAGACAAAGACGGACAGACAGCACACACCACTTCTAAGCTGAACACGGCTCACCGTCTAGAAGCACCTTGGAGGAGCACATGAGACACTCTTGCATAGGAAAGGCGTATTTTCTAAAGGAATGAAGAAGTATTTTGGCAATCGTCTACTTCCCTCCAGGTCCCAGGGAAAGAAGACCTCCAGTTTTGCAGCTCCTGCACCAGGACTCGCCCCTGCTAGCAGCGGCAGAACTTCCACATCTGCAGCAGCCGCCTGAACCCACTTCACAGGGTGAGCAAACTGAGATGAAGAGACAGAAGGTGGCCTGGGGCAAGGGGACACTGGAGCTGGCTGGAGGTTGAGGGGACAAGAGGTGTCTCAGCTCAGCCAAAGGCTGCGCCTCTTGTCCATCCACACTGGGCAGCAGGGGTGGGAGCTTGTGGGGATCCCAGCTCTCCCTTCCTTTGCCTGGGCCAGCAGTGGCTGCAAGGGAGAAGCCACCAGGAGGGCAAGGCAGGTTCCTGCAGGCCAGGCCTCAGTGCCTTCTGAGACGGCCTCGGAGTTTGGGGTCACTGCCTCCCAAACTCTATCCTGATGTGCATCTGAGCCCAGCCCCCAAGTCCTCAGTTAACATGAAAGGACAGGATGGGGAGCAGCTTAAGAGGGAACGGAGTGCCCTCCCCACAGCCTCCCCCTCTGCCTGGCCAGGCTCCTGGGGGTCGTTCACCCTGTCTCCTAGAGATACTTAAAGGCAGCTTTTACCAGACGCTATAATGTCTTTGTTTCTCTTGTGTTTTTTTTCTTTGTTTTAATTTATATAGATATACTTTTTTTTCTTAAAAAAAAAAAAGAAAAAAAGATAGTCCTTTGGTCCCTAAACTCTAAGGAATGATATGGTTTTGAGAGAAGTAAAGTGTGGGCTTCCTTTGCAGAGAAGCCCTTGGCACCCCCATGGCCTCCACTGGTCCCAGTGCCCTGCCAGCCTGGGTGCCAACACCCTGTGTAGAGCAACCCACTGATGCCAACGGGGCCCAAGCCCTCAGGATGGCCCGGGGTCCCAGCCTCCTCAGTCGACCCGCTTCCACCCACAGCTGCTTCTCCGGGAAGCGCGGCTTCAGCATTTCTTGTTTTTCCTTCTTTTTCTCTCATTCTTCGTTTCTGTATTAATCAATAAAGATGGAGGGAGGGAGAAAAGCAAATATCATCTTGGAGGTATGACAGGCAAGGGCTGCTTGCCCCTTGGGCATATTCTGAGGGTGTATGAACCTCTCTCCAAGCAGCAGCAGGGCCAAAGCAGTGGCCCTGTCGCCCTATCCTGCAAGGTCAGAGGGTTCCAGCCCGGTGCTCTTCCACAGGGCTCCTGGGCAGCTCCCCATGAGCTGCAGCAGCTCCTTGGACCTGTGATCCTTTCCAAAGCCTACAAATTGTCATCTCTCTGAGCACCAGCCACAACCCATGTCCCAGCAAAGTTCTAGAGACTGCTTGCTTCTCTCCCAGTCTACAGGTGTGGCCATCGTCTCAGGCCCTAGAGTTCCAGTTCTCTGCCACCCTCAGCCTCTCCGGCCCTAACGGGTGGACCCCATTTTCCAGTCCCCCAGCTCCAGCACAGAGGGGCTCTGTCTCCCGTGATCCCCAGATGATCTCTAGTGCAGGACTGGCTGTGCTGGGCTGTGCCAGGCCCTTCTATACCACAGAGGCCAGGCCAGGCCAGGCTGCCTGGGTCTTCTCAGGCCTGAGGCTGAAGGGGAAATTGCAAGTTGTCTTCCAGGGATTCCTTCCACTCCTGGCTCCCTGCCATCCCTTCCTTCTCAGCAGAGCCTATAGGGCCGAGGAAGCCCAGAAGACCACCACTTGGGGCCTTACCTCTCTGTGCTGGTCAGTGAGGTCAGTAAGGCCGGCTGGCATCCTTGGGCCTCTTCAACTGCACCTTGAGCCTCTTCATGCCAATCTGGAAGCCATTCATGGCTTGGATGGCGGTCTGGGCGCTGGCTGGGTTGTCGAAACTCACAAAGCCTGGGGAGGCCAACAGAGAAGTGAGCTGGGAACCCTGCCTGGCAGACCTGTCTCTCTCTGACAAGCCTGTCTTTTCCCAAGCCACAGACACAATCACACACAAATGGACATTCACTCAGACCCATTCTCACACACACACACACACACACACACACACACAGTACTACTTGGGTAAATGGCCCAAGTATCCTACAGGTATGATTCTGGAAGGCAGTAGGGTAGGGGATGGTGGCTCCCATTTGGTCCCTGGCACTGCACCAGCAGCTGGAAGGGTCTCTGGTCCAACGCCCTGCCCGAGCCAATGTCTTATATGCATGTGACCTTTCCAGGTGAGCCTACAGCAATGCTTGCTCTTGATCTAGGAGCAGCTCCATTGCCAGTGCAGCTGGGAACACCAGCGCCTCAAGGGGGGCAGCCTGAGGATCCACGGGGAGAGCCCTGGTGCAGGGCGGGCTCACCGAAACACTTGCTCTGGTTGGTGGCTCGGTCCACAAAAACTTTGGCAGAGACCACGGCTCCGAAGGGCAGGAAGGTCTGGATGAGCTCTGCATCACCAAACTCCTGAGGCAGGTGATAGATGAAGAGGTTACAGCCTTCGGGGCCTGCAGGGACAGTCGCAGGCTGGTTCAGGGTGGACCCTGAGTCCAGCCCCAGCGGGCCCTGGTCTTTGGCCCCAGCCCCTCACCTTCTCTTTGCTGCTGGGGCAGGGCTGCAGGCTGCTGGAAGGCCGTGCTCACTGCTGCAGCGTACGATGCCGGATAAGCTGCTGGAGACAGAATCCACCCTAGCTGGGCCCCAGCGGCTGGGCTGGCCACTTCATACTGGTCCAACCCTGTCAGCCCTAACCCTTGCCCCTGGGGTGGGAAAGAAAGGCTTCTCCACAAACAAGAATCCACTCCTCCCCCCTCCAAATTCCCCAGCACTGCCCCCTAGTCACCCCTGCGGCCCCTCAGTGGAACCTGCGTAGTGGTGCATTCCTGCGTAGGCCTGCTGCACCGGGTCTGTGCCTGGGCTCGGGGCTGGGGAGAAAGCGCGAGAGGCCTGGTGAGGCAGGCACGGGTGAGGCGGGCCCTGGGAGTGCAGGGCCGTGGGACAGTGGGGGGAAGGCATTGGAGGTGTGAACCCTTCCCCGGGGAAGTAGTGCTCCGGCTCCCCACCCCATAGCAGTTGGATATGGGTGGAGCCAGGGCGAGAGGCGCCCACCTGGGTAAGGGGAGAGCCCGTTATTGTAGAGCGTGTCGGAGCCTGGCTGCCCGTTCGTCGGGGGGCTCAGGGGGCCGAATCCATTGACCCCGATGGGTGCTGGAAGACCAGCCAGCGTGCCAGGACCACCACCTGGTGGGGAGCTGGCGGCTGGCGGCAGGGGGTGCCAGAGGATCAGGCCACCGCTCTGGCCTGCCCCAGTCCTGTCCCACCCAGTCCACCCTACCCGGTTCCATCTCACCCAATCCACCCCTTCCACTCCTCTGCGGGCCCAGTCCCTGGTCAGTCTCACTAGCCTCACCCTTGCCCCCTACCTGCCGCAGGCAAGAGTGGTGCGGCCACCAGGCTGAAGGCTGCCACGTGCTGCATCTGGGCCGCCACTGCAGCCACTGGGCCCAGGCCTGGTCCCTGGGCTGCCGCCAGCAGGGCTGCCTGGTGCTGCAGGATCTTTGGGAGAGAAAAAGGATGGGCGTGCAGGGCCCAGAAGCGGGCCCCAGCCAGCCTCCCGCCCCCCACCGGTGGGCAGCACCCACCGCTGTGGTGTAGGCGCCGCAGGCCCCGAGCGGCAGGGGTGCAGTGTGGAGGGCGCCCAGCTGCCCGGCCATCTGCTGCATGCGCCGTAGCGCGCGCTCGCGGTCCGTGTCTGCCAGCTTCACCACAAGGCTGGATGATGCACCCTGGGCAGGTGCAGGGGCAACGGGTGGTGAGCACTGACCCCATGGGTCCCACCCAGGCACCATGTGGTGTACCCCTGGCCCCGCCCTCACCGCCATGGTCCGACTGCCGTGCAGGCCCTGGATGGCTGCCTGTGCTTCCCCTTGACTCCCGAACTTGACAAAGGCACAGCCTGGGGAGGAACAAAAGGGGTCGGGTTGGTGGCTCAGGACACAGCGGCCAAAGGTTCCAGGGGCCCAGAGTAGCTAGGAAGTCTCAGTGGGGTGCAAGTCACCTTTACTGGTACCGTCGGGGCTCCGCAGGACTGTGCACTCCTCAATGTGGCCGAAGGGCTGGAACAGGCGCCTGACGTCCTCCTCGCCCTGCTGCTTGCCCAGCATCCCCACAAACAGCTTTCGATCCTCTGGGGACAAAGCTAGGAATGATGCCTCCCCACCCACAAGTCTTCTTCCCAGATGAACCAGAGGAAAACTTAAAAAGACCCAAAGGGCCACCAATGCTCTGGTCGGGAGTAGCAGGGTGGCTATTTGTGGAAATAGTTTTCTCATCCTCCTGCCTCACCCCCAGCACCAAATCCAACCTGCATGCCTTTCCCAAAGGTACACTGGGGTCAGGAAGTGCGGGTTCCAGAGCCTGCAATAAGATGAGCATTGCCACAGGACACTGGCCTTGCCTCTGGCTCCTAAGTCTCGCTTACACCAGCTCATCCCCACACCCACCTTTCCAGGCCCTCACTGCCTCCTTGCTGACCTGCCCCACTCCTTACCCTGATCCCTCCCCAAGGATTCTTGCTGGGGGAAGGAGGACAAATTTTGCCCATAGCCTTGCATGGACCATTAACCCCAAGCAAGGGGCTGTGAGCTGGGCCTGCGGTCCCTGCAGAAAGGAGGGGTGCTGGGGAAGGGAGGCAGGGCTCAGCAAGCAGCTCAGCAAAGCAAGCCTTGGGAGCCCGACCCTGGCAGAGAGGGGTCCAGCCCCCTGTGGCTGCTGTGAGACTGCTGATGTCTGTGCTGAGGTAACCTTGGAACTTGGGCTGGGACTTGATCATGAAAAAAGAGACTAAATCCTCTATTTCAAACTTGTTACAAAAATACAGTAACTGCCACAACTTGGAACTGGCATAAAGACTCACGTACAGAAACAGGGACAGAAGTGGGAGCCGGACACCTTGTAATGGGGTTAAACACTTTTTGACAAATGAGCCAAAAACCTCTGCTGGAGAAAGGACAATCTTTCCACTAAATGGGGTTGGAAAAACTGAATATCAACATGCGAATGAATGAAGCTACATGCACTTTACCCTGAAATGAGCGGAAAGTGGCTAAATCCTAAATGTAAAAGCTCCCAGAGATCTAAGAAGAGAATAAACATTGAATTTGGCAATGATTTCCTGGATACAATCAGAAAGTACAGGTAGCAAAAGTAAGAACGGATAAAAATCAAACTACAATGAACTGAAAGGCTTCAGTACATCAAAGGACTCTATTAATAATAAAAAGATATGGGCATTGGGGAGGGGATAAGGGAATATGGAGCTATATCATAAAATGATATCAATAATAATAAAATGTAAAATAAAAATAAAAATAAATTAAAAAAACAAACAAAAAAAAACATCCTAAAAAAAAAAGATACCATGGGCTCAGCATGGTAGCCTAGTGGCTAAAGTCCTCGCCTTGTATGTGCTGGGATCCCAGATGGGTGCCGGTTCTAATTCCAGCAGCCCCACTTCCCATCCAGCTCCCTGCTTGTGGCCTGGGAAAGCAGTTGAGGATGGCTTAAAGACTTGGGACCCTGCACCTGTGTGGGAGACCTGGAAAAAGCTCCAGGCTCCTGGCTTCAGATCAGTGCAGCTCCAGCCATTGTGGCCACTTGGGGAGTGAATCATTGGATGAAAGATCTTCCCCTGTCTCTCCTCCTCTCTGTATATCTGACTTTCTAATAAAAATAAAATAAATCTTTAAAAAAAAATAAGAGAAAGATATCAATAGGATGACAGAAAGCATTTGCAAATAGCATAACTGATAAGGGATATTAACCAGAATAAGTAAAATTCTCCTACAATTCAACAATAAAAACTAACAATTGGGCAAATGATTGGAACAGATGGTTCTGTAAGCAATAAGAAAATGAGAAGATCCTTTCAGAGGAACACCAATCACTTGAGGAGGTGTTGCCCCAGCTTCTTCACAGGAGTGGCTGCTGGGGGGAATGCAAAATGGTTCAGCTACTACAGCAAACAGCATGGTGCCCACAAACAATAACAGTAGAGGACACAGTGTTAAGATTATAGCATAGCGAGTGAAGCTGCCACCTATGATTGTAGCACCTCACACGGATGTCAGCTTGAGTCTTGGATGCTCCACTTTATTTTTAAAGATTTATTTATTTTTATTGAAAAGGCATATTTATAGAGAGAAGGTGAGACAGATTTTCCATCTGCTGTTTCAATCCCCAAGTGGCCGCAACAGCTAGAGCTGAACCAATCCAAAGCCAGGAGCCTCTTCTGGGTCTCCCACGTAGGTACAGGGACCCAAGGCTTTGGGCCTTCCCTCTGCTGCTTTCTCAGGCCACAAGCAGGGAGCTGGAAAGGAAGTGTAGCAGGCAGGCCATGAACTGGTGCCCATGAAGGATGCTGGTGCGTGAAGGGGAGGATTTGTGGACTGAGATATTATTCTTTTTTTTTTTTTTTTTAAAGATTTTTATTATTATTGGAAAGCCAGATATACAGAGAGGAGGAGAGACAGAGAGGAAGATCTTCCATCCGATGATTCACTCCCCAAGTGAGCCGCAACGGGCCGGTGCACGCCAATCCGAAGCCGGGAACCAGGAACCTCTTTCGGGTCTCCCACACGGGTGCAGGGTCCCAATGCACTGGGCCGTCCTCAACTGCTTTCCCAGGCCACAAGCAGAGAGCTGGATGGGAAGTGGAGCTGCCGGGATTAGAACCGGCGCCCATATGGGATCCCGGGGCTTTCAAGGCGAGGACTTTAGCCGCTAGGCCACGCCGCCGGGCCCGAGATATTATTCTTTTTTTTTTTTTTTTTTTTTTTTTAAGATTTATTTTATTTTTATTACAAAGTCGGATATACTGAGAGGAGGAGAGATAGAGAGGAAGTGGAGCTGCTGGGATTAGAACCAGCAGCCATATGGGATCAAGGCGAGGACCTTAGCCACTAGGCCACGCTGCCAAGCCCCCGAGATATTATTCTTAACCCTGATGCTTCACTTCTGGTCCAGCTTCTTGCTAATATGCCTAGGAAGCAGTGGAAGATGACCAAGTACTTGGGTCCCTGTACCCTCGTCACAGACCTGGGAGAAGCTCCAGGCTTCACCCTGGCCCAGTCTCGGCCATTGTGGCCATCTGGTGAGTGAACCAACAGGAGGATCTCTTTTTGTCTCCCCTTCTCTGGTCAGAAGTGGAGTTGCTGGGACTTGAATCGGCATTTACATGAGCTGGCAGCCACAGGCAGAAGCTTAAAATACCTTGATGCCAGCCCCACAAGTCAACATTTTGAAGTACATGAAGGGGTATTTTCACACCAAATATTTAATGTTCATAACCAAGCACAGCCAAGTGCTTAGGAAAAGGTTCTGGCCTTAAGTAAGCTTAATGCAGAAGCAAGTGCCTTGAGTGTGGCAGGAGACAGCCTCAACTTGGAAAATGAGATGCATTTTGTCTCCTAGGAACTGTGTCATAGCCACAGATGCAGAATGTGGGTGTGGCCTGTGGAGCTGTAAACAGCCTGCAACTGGCTGGGAAATGTGAAAATGTTGTTCTGGGAGTCCAGGCAGGCCCCCGGTGCACAGCTGGGGTTGTGTGGCTGCAAGGAAGAAGAGGGTCCTGGCTTCTGGTCTGGAGGCAGGGCCAAGAGAGGGGTGAGGCTGTCCTGTTGCAGTGTCCTTAGGGCAGACCAGGGGACACTGACCTCATGCTCAGTGCTGTGACAGACACAGTGTGTGTACTGGCTACCCACCCACAAGCCACGGGTTTACTGATGAAAAGCAGGAAGGCTATCCTACTCTGATATGCTGGCCTCCAACTTCAAGATCCAGAACAGGAAGTCACTCTTTGTATTAAGGAGCTTGTGTGTGCGTGATGGACAGGTACTCAGTGGCAGGTGGCAAAACATGGCAGTCTCTGAGGGAGTTGATCGGGCCTTCACGGGGCTGGTCTGCTTTAAACAACTGGGGGCTGGAGTTGTGGCATAAAGGGTTAAATCACCACCTATAATATCAGCATCCCACAGGAGCACCAAGTCCTGGCTGCTCCATTTCCTATCCAGCTCCCTGCTAATGAGACTGAGAGGGCTGCAGAAGATGGACCACATACTTGGGTCCCTGACACCCAAATGGGAGTCGTGGATAGAGTTCTTGGCTCTCTTCTGGCTTCAGCTTGGATCAACTCTGGCTGTTGCAGCCAGCTGAGGAAATGAGCCAGGGAATGTAAGGTCCTTCTTTCTCTTACTCTGCTTTTCAAATAAATAAATAAACTATTAAGTCTCCCAAAAAGTTAACGGAATGATATTTAATAAAATCAATGTTTTACTTTTCATACTAAATCAAGGCAGTCTTGGTCATTTAGGGCTGCATGCCTGGACTTATACCACTTACTTATACTATTTGAATTGGTAATTACTGTGTTGTAGTGAAAGAGCAGACCACAAGTCCTGCCAGAGAAAACAGCAGAGTTCTGGGGCTAGCATGATGGCTCAATTAGTTGATCCTCCACCTCCAAGCACTGGCATTCCATGTGGGTGCCAGTTCCTGTCCTGGCTGTTCCATTTCCCATCCAGCTCCCTGCTTGTGGCCTGGAAAAGCAGCAGTGGACGGCCCAAAACCTTGGGACCCTGTACCTATGTGGGAAACCCAGAAGAGGCTCCTGGCTTTGGACTGGCTCAACTTTGGCCATTGTGGCCATGTGGAAAGCAAACCAGCGGATGAAAGAGCTTTCTCTCTGTAAGTCTACCTTTCCAATAAAAATAAATAAATCTTTTTTTTTTTTTAAATCAACAGAGGGTTGGGCCCGGCAGCGTGGCCTAGCGGCTAAAGTCCTCGCCTTGAACGCCCCGGGATCCCATATGGGCGCCAGTTCTAATCCCGGCAGCTCCACTTCCCATCCAGCTCCCTGCTTGTGGCCTGGGAAAGCAGTCGAGGATGGCCCAAGGCTTTGGGACCCTGCACCTGTATGGGAGACCCGAAAGAGGTTCCTGGTTCCCGGCTTCGGATCGGCACACTGGCCCGTTGCAGCTCACTTGGGGAGTGAAACAACGGATGGAAGATCTTCCTCTCTGTCTCTCCTCCTCTCTGTGTATCCGGCTTTCCAATAATAATAAAATCTTAAAAAAAAAAAATCAACAGAGGGTTGAACTCACCTTAGAAGAGATATGCGTTAGCGCTGATTAGCAATAAGATTGTTTAACAGATCAACAAGAATTAAAATACTGGTACACTTTCAGGAGGAAAGTGTAAGCCTTCCTTCCCCTGCAAGCCTTCCTTCCCCCCATTTGGCTCTTCTCTCCCAAAAACACAGACAGCAGGGAGAACAGAAAAAATCTCCTCACCCAAACCTGCAGGGATTCTTTGCAGCACATTCAGAGGCTCCACTCAATCATTCCACCAAGAAATTCCTTTGCACCCTCGGGCTTTTAAACTTGGGAATTCAGGGGCCCACGTGGTGACTCAGTGGATAGAGCCTCACCTGACACACACCAGAATCCTATCCGAGTGCTGGTCTGTGTTTCAGCTGCTCCACTTCCCATCCAGCTCCCTGTTTGTGGCCTGGGAAAGCAGTGGAGGATGGCCCAGAGCATTGGGACCCTGCACCTGCATGACCCAGAAGCAGCTCCTGACTCCTGCATTCGAATCTGCTCAGCTTGGCCACTGAGGCCATTCTGGGGTTGAACCAGCGGATGGAGGATCTTTGTCTCTCCTTCTCTCTGTAAGTATGCCTTTCCAAT
Organism: Ochotona princeps; assembly: GCF_030435755.1. NCBI lineage: Eukaryota > Metazoa > Chordata > Mammalia > Lagomorpha > Ochotonidae > Ochotona > Ochotona princeps. The sequence goes on along the minus strand of NC_080837.1, from coordinate 2,187,592 downwards.
AAGAATAAATGAATCTTTTTTCAAGAAACACAACAATCTGGGAATTCAGGTGTTAGGCTTGTCCAGAGTTGAGTTGCTTTTCATTCTCTAGTGAATTTTCCTGCTCTGAACCTGGACAGGTGTACAGGTGGGATGCCCCAGATGGTATCTGCCAACTTGTACAGGAGAGAGGAGAAAAGTTGGAAAACTCATACTGAAGCCAGGAAGCCAGGGAGAAGCCTGGTGGACACCCAGGCATCCTTCGTGTAGCTACCTAAAGACTGACTAGGTGTGCTGGACTCCACATCACGGGAGCACGCCAGCACTGTGGAGTTTGCTTTTTCATTTTTCATTTAGTTTTTTTTTTGGAAAGATCTGTTCGCTTATTTGAAAGGTGGAATGGCACAGACAAAGGGAGAGGGAGAGATCTTCTACCTTCGGGTTTACTCCCTACAGTGGCTGCAACAGCCAGGCCGAAGCCATGTACCAGCAGCTTTATCAGGTCTCCCATGTGAGTGCAGAGACCAAGTATTTCAGCAATCTTCTGCCTTCCCAGGCACATTAGCAGGGAGCTGGATTGAAAATAGAGTATCTGGGACTCGAACCAGCACACATATGAGATGATGGCATTGCAGGGGGTGACTTGATCTGCTATGCCACAATGCTGGCCCCTGTGGGGTGAGTTTGTGAGCTAAGACCTTCAGCTGTATGCTGCTGTGCTGAGCTCTGGAGCTGTGGAACACTCTGTCCCCTCTGCCTGAGAAACCTGCTCCTGCTTTCTCCCATTCTTGATCTGACTACTTCCTATTTACCCTTGAGATCGCAGCTTGAATATTATTCCCCCTGGGAGCTCATCTGCAGTTTCCAGACTAAGTTGGGTGTACTTTGCTGGTGTCTGCTCAGTGTCCCTGGGTTTTTCCCTTTGAAAGTGCTGACCATACTGAATTGTGACTCCCTCCCTGCCCCTGTTTACTTGTCCAGGTCTGTCAAGTTCATATTTGTGCAGTAAGTTTTCCAAAAACGTTGGCTGAATGGCTGAAGAGATAATAGCTGTGTGTGGGAGGGTCCCGTGTTTGTGTGCAAGGCCTGGAAGAAAGCTAGCAATGGCCCTGGTGTCCAGCAGAGTTTCCCAAGAAGCACAAGTTCTTGGGACATGTGGACCCGGGGTTTTGCACGTGGCCTGGACCATCTCAAAACCATGCCTGCACAGAATGAGATCGTAAAGGAGGATGTGGGTGTGTAGAGGAGGGGGAACCTGGAAATTTCTTTCCCAGACAAGGAGGGGATGATGGCATGTTGATTGCAGAGCAAGAACCAGCATCCAACAGGATGCCAAGAGTGTTTCTCAGAAGAATCAGCAGCATGACAGAACCAGGAGCCCTCCTGTCCACTTGGGCACTGAACAGGACCTCCGAGATGTAGAATCAGGTAGGACCGGGGTATGTGCACACCAACCAGGTATCATTTTCTCTCTGACCTTCAACACCTGCTTTTGCTTAACAAAACCCCTGGGGTGATCCTGGGTGAGCCAAGGAGGTGACTGACCAGAGAGAGTGAGTTAGCAGCAACATGGAGGCCTGCACACAAGTATCGTGCAGTAGTGAAGACCCACATGTGAGATGGGCAGCAAAAGCCGACACTGGCAGCCAGCACTGCCTTTCCAGCATGGAGTCAGCCGGCACTCAGCTGGCTGTCAGGATGGTCAGGTTCCCTCTCTGTTCTCCCACTACTAGGATGATGATGGGGCTCGAACATTTTTAAAGCCTTCTCATGGTCCCCAGAGCTCTGTTCCTCAGGCTGGCTTATCAAGCCTGCTGTGTCTGCCTTATCTCGTACCATGAGTAACCAGGCAATGAATGGATCAACCCAGAACAAAAGGAAAACACACACAGACAAACACACACACACAAATGAAAGAACCCAGCCTGATTCTTTCAACAAATCTACAAGCTTCACCTGGAAACACAGCAGCTGCCACTGTCCAGGGAGAGGTGGCACAGTTCCTGTCCCCTGTTCCCTCCTCTGAGTCTGGGCCACAGGACCCTGGCCTCTCCTTGGCATGAGCTGTGCCTGTGGCAGCTCTGGACCCTCTGTGTCCCCTCCCTCTGACCCAAGAGGACTTTAGAGGGTCCACATGGTCCCAGGTTGGAGACAGCCATAGATTTGTAGGACAAGGATGTTACCTCCTCGGCCTTCGCTGGCAGCCGGCTTCACTTGGATTGGACGGTTCATCTGAAAGACATCAGATCAATACTTTGGTCAACACCAAAGCCTGACCCTGACCCCACCTGCTACCCTCAGCCAGCTCCTGGGATCTAAGCTCCTACACTAATTTCCTTTAAGATTCCTTCTTTCGCCCCAGGCATACAGAAGCTGCTGGCGTCTAAAGAGATGGACAACAGGACACTCACTGGCAAGGCAGGGTGGGGTGGGGTGAGGCAACCCAAGGGGTCCCCTTGCCTGCACTCTGGGCAGGGATCCCTTGAGGCCTGTTTCCTCTAGCCTCTGGGCTGACTCAAAAGCTTTCGGGGAAAAGAGTTTAGACAGGAGGGCAGCCTCGAAATTAGTGTATTGAGGGCAAGCTAGTGTTTGTTGTCTGAAACTGAAGACAGAGCTCTGGGGTGTGGATGAAAAACCTGGGGATGAGGCTCAGGGCCGTCACCATCCCTGCTGCCACTTGCCAGGTGTGTGACTGCAACCCAGCCCATACCCAGGCTTCTGGTCCTGCCCAGGCTCTCCCACATGAGGATGCTCTGCCCACTTGGCCTGGATGGCAGCACCCACATGCACAGCCCCAGCCGTGTCGGCACAGGGATGACTCAGCGCTGTGTCTCCGGCCATGTCCTCTCCCTCCTGGCCTTCACACTCAGGTGCTCAGCTCCCTGCTGAACATCTTGGCTGGAAACCCTAGTCAACATATCCAACACACAACACAACACACTAGAACCACAGCTCAATCTTCTACCTGACTCCGGTCCTTCTGGTCACCCCAGCCGGCCCTGGGCAGCAACTCCACTTCTTTCTGCTCCATTCCCAACCCGATTCACCCTTTAGTTCAGGGTTTCCCCGCTCAAAACTGGTGAGAACCGCCTGGGTATGACGGGGAAACTGTATCAGCCACATACAGTAGGGCTATCTTGACTTGGGGACAATCCTAGGTGACTGGCACAGACCCCAACTGCCACACCCCCAACCCTGGGAAAATTCAGGATGAATCCCATCTCACCTTCCAATCATGGGTGTGGTGTGGCTCACATGAGGTTATGGGGAAGGCAAAAGTCTTTGTGAACTGCCGGGAGCTGAGTGCGTGGGGAGTGAAGAGCTACTGTTGGGGGCAGACAGTGGAGTGCTGGGAGGGCAGCCTGCTGGACCACAGAGGAAGGGGCACTGGTGCTCACCTGGCCTGAGCAGCTGACAAGGTGATCCCCGCCCCTCAATAAACGTACAGCTACTGCACCAATCAGGGGCCACTCCATCCCTGAACAGTGTGCTCGTTGCCGGGACAACAGGCAGCTTTGTGTTACCATAGCCACAAGTGCTACCCAGTAACCATGGTAACACACTGGCAGTCACAATTGAGCAGTTTCCTCTGGATCAGATTTGGGGGTAGGAGGGTGGGGAGGAAATATTAACAAAAAAAAAAAAAAGAGAGAGAGAGAGAGAGAGAAGCAGAAGGGGGAGGAAAACAAGCCAAGCTTGAACCAGCACAACGCCACTCCCACCCAGGCTTGGACAGCCACTGGTGAGGGTGGGGGCTGTGGTGTGACGGCTATGGGTCGGGCCCAGGGCACTATAGGAGTCTGGAGAGGAGAGGTCACTGATGATCAGAGTGAGCTGGACAGGTCTGGGACAGCCAGGGTTGGGGACCAGGACAGATCCTGTTCCTGGGCATGGCTACCTGTGACCAAGGAACAAAGCTGCAGGAAGTGGAGACTTGGGGAGTGGTGGAGAAACACAGAGAGGCAGGAGTGATGGGAGAACACAAGAAACAGAAAGGTGCTGAAAAGAGGGCAGGGATGGAGGGCAGTCGGTACAGGAGAGGCCAGGGGGCAAGGCTGGGTGAGTGCCAGGCAGGGAGCAGCGAGGTGAGCGAGACCATCATTATTTTATTAATTCTTAAATAGATCCTGAGAATGTCTCTCTGGAGCCTGGACAGGCACATCTGACAGTAGCTGTTTCCATGGCAGCGGCCTCCTGCTGGGTCTCCTGGAAGCCTGTGCTCCTGGTGTGGACGACCCCTCCCACCTCCCACCCAATTTACCAATGTCCTTTGATGGACAGAGGCACCAGAGAGTCCACACAGTGCCCTGGGCCAGACAGAATCTGAGCCTCCTGGACTCTAACAATCCTGGGAAGCTGGACAGGCCCCAGCCTCCCCTCTAGTGGGCCCATGATGAGAGCCCTTCGCATCACGGGTGTATTCGGTCACTTGACATTCAGCGTCTCTATGTCCTTTTAATAACAAGATCATTCTTTTGGGCCATTTTATAGAAGGAGAAGTAGCAGCTGAGGTCAGTGGCGTTTGAACACAGATAAAGAGGCAGGAATGGGTCAGAGCCTCAGGGTGGTGGACAGGTGGATGGGTTGACTCAGGAAGCTTCATGAAGGGGGGTGCTGTTGCGCCTGCACCTGAGGTGGGGCTGTGGGCTGTGGGCAGGGAGCTGCAATCCCGACCCTACCCCAGGGAACTCCTGGTAAGGTCTTGGAGTCTCAGCACCTATATCACTAAAAGAAGCATTCATAATCCTAACTTTCAGGGTTGTGGGGAAAACAACAATGGCTCGTTCTGAACAGGTGCACCAGAGAGAAATGGCATTGCTGTTTTGTTGTTGTTTTGTTTTATGGAAGGATGCAAACTTTAAAAAGGTTGCAGGCTGTGCAAGCCGTAGCACAGAGTATCAGCTTTGTTTTGTTTGCAGTGGGGAAACGAACCCAGTCAGTCCTATTGGATGAGAGATCCCATAAGCCATGGAGAAAAGATTGAAGAGCCCAACACAGGCCAAGTGGTGAGCGCAGCGTGGTCTAGGACAGAAGGGAGTGGAAATGAACTGCAGAGCAGAGTCCCCAGCACTTAGGCCCTCGGGTCACCGAGAAGGACTTCCAGGATTGGAGAATGCCTGTGCGTGGCTGCCCACATAAGCCACTGAGGTACTGCCCTGTTACAGCTGTGGGACGGATGCGAGTATGCAAGGGGTCTGAGATCCAGGCCTGTCGGTACTTTAGGTGAGTTTGCTCTCTGGATGAGTACCTGATTCTCTTGAGTTTCTCAGGTAGAGTCCAGCTCCAGAGGACAGGCAAGGACCACTTGCTCCAGGTCATGTGGAGGGAAACGGGTACGTCTGGAAGCAGTCCCGGACCATCCAACCCAGCTGGCAGAAGGGCAAGCAGACGCCCATACAAACTTCTGTTTGGCTCATCTAAAACACTCATCATCAGGCCTAACATTGCTTTCGTCACTACTCTGTCCTGATACCAACTGGTCCTCCATGGGAGGAAACTTCACCATAATATCCTCAAAGAAGGAAATGTTGGGCCCAACATGGTAGCCTAGTCGCTAAAGTCCTTGCCTCGCATGCACCCGGATCCCATACGGGTACCGGTTTATGTCCTAGCTGCTCCACTTTCCATCCAGCTCCCTGCTTTTGGCCTGGGAAAGCCATAGAAGACGGCCCAAAGCTTTGGGATCCTGCACCTACATGGGAGACCCGGAAAAGGCTCCTAGCTTCAGATTAGCTCAGTTCTAGATGCTGTGGCCACTTGGGGAGTGCACCAGTGGACAGATCTTGTTCTCTGTCTCTCTTCTCTGTAAATCTGCCTTTCCAATAAAAATAAATCCTTAAAAAAACCACAAGGGGCCTGACGTGGTGGCCTAGTAGCTAAAGTCCTTGCCTTGCAAGCCCCGGGATCCCATATGGGCGCCAGTTCTAATCCCGGCAGCTCCACTTCCCATCCAGCTCCCTGCTTGTGGCCTGGGAAAGCAGTTGAGGATGGCCCAGAGCATTGGGTTCCTGAACCTGTGTGGGAGACCTGGAAGAGGTTTCTGGCTCCTGGCTTCAGATCGGCGCAGCACCGGCCATTGTGGCCGTTTGGGGAGTGAATCATCAGGCGGAAGATCTTCCTTTCTGTTTCTCCTCCTCTCTGTATATCTGACTTTGCAATAAAAATAAAATAAATCTTTAAAAAATAATAAGAGACTGTGGGAAAGGAGGCATGAGGGGTTAGAAAGACGACAGCATTATCAGAAGCTGGCACTGTGACACAGTGGGTTAACCCACTGCCTGTGACACTGGCATGCCATACAAGCATTGATTTGAACTCTGGCTGCTCCACTTCCAATCCAGCTTCCTAGTAATGCATTTGAGAAAACAGTGAAGTGTTATCCAAGTGCCTGGGCCCCTCCCATCCATTATGGGAGACCTGATGGAACCTCCAGACTCCCGGCTTCGGTTTGGTCCAGCTTGGGTCATGCGGCCACTGGGAGAATGAACCAATGGATAGGCAATGTATCTTTATTTTTCTGTAACTCCGCCTTTCAAATAAATGAAGGAGGAAGAGGAGGAGGAAAGGGAGAGGAATGAGGAAGCGGAGGAAGCAGCACCATCATCCTGTATCTGTTGTTATAATTCAATCCAATACCAAGTTCAGTGGCTTCTGGGATCTGCACAGACATCCCAAGTATACCACTCTCATCCTCCCTGTCCTGGCCAGCTCTGGCCAGCACTATCATTGGTCTGTATGCAAGCAGCACAGTCTTGAGGGGTCACTCTTCTGACCCTGACCCTACACAGGGTCATCTCTTAAAGGCATTTGATGGATCCTTCTGCTTACTTGTGCCCCTGCCTCCCCTACTATAAGCTGCCAACATGGTAGGAACTCCTGGGCTCTCACCACCTAAGCTGCCTAGCACACATGACCCATTCCCCCCAGAAGCCCCAGTCTTGTGTGCACATGCCTTTCCTGTGCTCTCCCACACCCAGAATGTCACCAATGGTCTCAGACCCTCCGGTGTCCTGCTCCCCGTGCTCTTTCAAGTCCCCCCACGTAAACCCCAACAAGGTGGCGGTGTGGTAAGCGACTTCTAGGATCGGGCTCTTGCTGATCAGAATGCACAGTGCCTCCACTGCAGCATGCCCTTTTTCTGGACTGCCTCCACCCCACCGCAGTGTCCTCGGGTGAGTCCGGAGAGCAACTCGATGTCAGTGGCCGTTTGCACTCTGCCCGTATGCTGTATGAGCAAGTGCCGCCTGTCCCTCAGAACTGTCTGACTGGATGGGCTTCTCAAGGAATTAGGGTTGTGAGCAGGGAGACAAGCTCAAGGCATTGTGCCTCACCCTCTCCAGGTAGATTCTAGAACCTGCAGCGGAGATGAAAGAAGATGCCATAGCTTCACGGGACAGAGACTGGAGGGAGTGGCATACAGGTTCATGGGAGCCGGGTGTGTGTGTGTGTGTGTGTATGTGTTGGGAGGACAGAAGCTGAGGCTAGGAGAAGTCCCTGATAGCGACCCAAATGTTGAAGTGTGATGGGGGGACAACATGAGGACCCCAGGAAATGTCCCCTGATTTCCTGACTGTGCCTTTGGGGCCTAAGCTTGCCTTTCTTGGTCGGCACAGTGACAATTTTGGCAGCCTCAAGGGGTTGAAATCTTGTCTCTGCTTCTCCAGCAGGGGGCAGCTGTGCCCAGTGTCCAGGGTATTCTGGGTTAGGTGTGGGTGGGTGGGGTCTCGCCCATGCTGAGGGCTGGGGAAGGGCTTTGAGGTCAGCTACCACGCAGGAGGGGAGGGAAGTCTATGGGCACACACACTGCTGGAGCTGGACAACATGGCCATCGATTTTTCATTTAGGAGAATAATTAAATATTAATTCTTCACTTGGTTAAGTTGGAGACAAGACAAAGATAGTCATGGTCATGCCACACCAAGGAAGCCAGGTCTCACTGGGGCCTGCAGAGGAAGGGTGGGAGGGAGTGAGGTCCTCTTTGGAATTGAAGATCCCTGGACGCCCCCAGGTTGGTTTGGGCAATGGAGCAGTATGTGCATGGAGGGCTCTGTGGTCAGGCCAACAGGGCCCAGAGTTGTGGGGCTCAGTTTTCTTGTCTGAGAAGTGGACGCCTGCTTTGCAGCCTGGAATGGCTCAGCATCAGTGGTGCTGGGGCCACAGGGACAAGCATTGCTTAGTTGTGACCTTGTCCTCCTGGAGGAATTTCTCCAAGTACTCCAGGTCTGCTCAGGCCTCGTCTCCGGTACCCTCATGTCGGCGAGCCCCCAAGAAACCCGCATCTGGGTGGTCCTGTGGCTTGTGGAGGGAAGTTTTTCCTTGGTAGTGTTGAGTGTCTCCCCAGGATAAGGCACGCCCCTCTCTCAGCCTTGCATTCCAAGTCCCCTCTATGGACCCTCTCCTTGGAGCCTCCAGTCCTGCCCCATCTCACCTGTCGTGCCTCTCCCATGCTGTTCCCTGCCTCTGTGTTCTGGTTCCCTGGGACACTGACCCAGCAATCCCGCCACCCTGCCTGAGCTTTCCACCATCACTGGCACCACCACTGAGCACGTGCGTTCTGCCAGAAATGTGTGCTACGCACCTGGCATGATCCTCAGGCCACAGAGCTGGGAACTGGAAGGGCCTGAATGCTCACTCTCAGCTGTGTGACTCCACGGCCGTGCATTCATGGCACTTGGCACTGAGCCTCTGGTCAGGGGCAGGAGGAAAGCCCAAGCTTCTTTAGTTTCTAGGACTGAATCTAGGATTGGATCCACTCAATCAGCTCCCAGCTGTCTGCTCCATTGCTGGCCAGCTCCAGTTCAGAGGCGTTAGTTGAGTGCCTTTTACCAAGTGGAATGGGTATCTCCTTCCAAACCTGCCTTGCAGGGACACCCAGGGGAAACCAAGCCCCTCTCCGGGATACAGAGGTGGCAGTTCAGCCAGCAGTGATATTTACTGAGGTCTTACTCTGCACCAAATCCCTCCTCCCACCCACACCCCCAGCTTAGGGAACTGGGTGCTGGCTTAGCCCATCATTTAGGGACAAGACACAGAGCTGGCAGATGGTGGAGCTGGGGTTCAAATTCAAGTCTGAGGGTCCAACACCAGAATCCATGAACAATCACGTTCTGATGCCTCCTGGTGAATTCTCACTAAAACCATCTTCTCCAGCCAGATACCCCCAATCCACGTAAATCACAACCCCCAACATATTCTGCCTCCAGTCCATCCTGGAGTCTTTCCTGCAAGCTAACGATCCCCTCACCTCTGAGGCTTACAACTGCACACAGCCCTATACTTGGTCTGTCTCCCCCATTCCCACTAAAGGGCATTTGAATAGCACCCTTGTTCTAAGATACATTCTTCCTTGGACAAGAAAAGGAGGCTGTGTAGCTCAACTCTCTTGATCAGCTCGTGCCGGCTCTAGCAACTGCCTCTTTTCACTTCATTGTCAGGAAACAGAGGTCACCTGTCAGCCAAAACCAAACCTAGCCCGCTAGCACCTCCAAGCCCACAGAATCGGGTCTCCTGAGCTTCAGCCGGGTTTCTGGAGTTCAAGGGCAGACCATTTTGGTGAGTCACACCCTCCCACCTCCCCTCCCCTCATCAAGGAAAACCACCGCAGGAAGTGAACAGAAGGAAGCATGCCACCCAGGACCCTTGGGCTGGGAAGGCAGGATAGCTGAGCAGCAGGGCCCCAGCCAAGGTGAGCAACAGTATGCTCAGCCCACAGCACTGCCATCTCTCCTCCAGGATGGTTTGGCTCCTTGAGCCAGGAGACAGAGGGTAACAAAGAGCTTGCAGCTGCTCTTGGTGTCAATGGCTCCTGTCCTACGGGGACGGCTTTGCTTCTCATTCTGGGTCCACCCAGCCCCTTGCTGCCGTGGCATGCATTCAGGGCCCCAGCCTTATACACTTACCCCTGGTAGGGTCTTCTGTTCGTGCAGTGCACTCTGGGCTTTGAGAGCAGAGTCCCGGGCGCAGTACGTGAGGAAGGCACAGCCTGAGGAGGAAGAGGCTTGTTCAGAGACAGGGGTTCTGGAAACCCCCCAAACACTCTTCTAGGTGAGACTTGATTCAAGTTGATAAATTACGGGCTACTGCCTCCAAGGAACCTTCTCTGCTGGCCATGCACTCTGTGGGAAGATCTACATGTGCCTGGAGACCTGTCCCTGGCTCCTGGGGCCTCCTGCCCGGGGGATACATGTGGCCATGCCCAGGCAAACACTCCTACAATCCCACACCTACCTTCCCACACCAGCCATTGGTTCTGCTGTGGTTCAACCTGTTTGAAGGGCTTTGCCTCGCTTGTTGACACAGACCACCCCCACCCCTCAGCCTTTCTCACAGTCTCCCAGGATCAGCCTTGATTCTTCCTCAACTCAGTTTCAGAGAAGAGGGTTGGGGAGCCATGATCAGGATGTCACACACAGCTCCCTCCTTCCACTTCCCTGCCCTGAATCTCAAACTGGGGAGTAGCCTGATGACAGGCTTACTGGAGGACACTGGTTTAAGAGCTTCCTGTTGGTGCCACCTCTAGGGCCCCCCAATCCCATCAGCTCTCTCAGGGCTTCACTATAGGACCTCAAATATTAATGACTGGGCTGTTGAGTCCCCCCAGAACAGGCCAGCAGACATACAGCAGAGACAGGGTCTGTGGTAAGCCAAAGGGCTCGGGCCCAACTCTGTTCAGCTCCAAGGCAGGGCCCTCTGCCTTTCTGGGTGTTCACTCACACCAAAAATGCTTGAATACTCAATAGGACAGGCATTTGTGATCCTGGGAGGGCTGGATCCCAGGGACTGACCTGAGTGGAAAGGATTGGGGAATGACCAAGAAGAAACCACAGCCTCTAGAACAAGACCAGGCTGACAAGAAAGATGGTAACCGTGTTAGGCAAGGTGACTGCATATGGGAAAACTGTGTCAAGGCAGGGGGCTGGCACGGCTGCAGCCTGGTGGGCAGCCAGAGAGACTGAAAGGATGCAGGACTCTGGGCATTAGTTGCCACGATGGTCCTGGCTGGATTCGAACCTCTTCCTACGGAATTCGGAGAACCACTGGAGGATTTGGAGCAGGACAGTCGCTCCGTCAGAGCAGGCAGGGTGGAGAAGGCTCTGAGGTGGAGAGAGCAGCTGTGGGTGTCCAGCGGGCACAGCCTCAATGAGCCCGCTGCAGACCAGAAAGGCTGTGGCAGGCGCTTCTGGTGTCTTCATTGCGTCTGTCCTCTGAAGATGAGGGTTGGGGGGAAGGAGTCTGCTCTCTGTTGAGCTTTGGGGGCGAAATTCTCCTCACATCCATGGGGAAAGGGACACTGGATAGTGAGCCGTGGATGGTGCTGTAGGACTCCTCACCCCTAGTCAGGGTGGTTTTCAGAGCAAGACAGCTGCCTCCTCCTGTGCCAGCCGTCACAAGGAAAACACATCATCCGAGCTTCGGACGTCACTGCCACCAGGGAGGGGTTGTGGAATGGGAGACCCTCCGTGGCTGGCTGGCAAGGCAACCTGGCCTTGGTGAACGGCTGGCTCATCTGGACACCAACCAGCAAACACCTGACTGCTCACGTCCTGGCTTACCAAGTCATCTCGTCTGACGTCAGAACCGGGTGGGGGCCTGTCTCCCCTAGCCTACCCCAGGGGGCCACTGGCCCCCTCCTCCTGCACTCCCTAAAGGAGCCCTTTGCTGACCTTCCAGGACAGACAGACGGCTTGAGGGAGAGGTGGATGTGAAAACAGGAGGAGGACAGGGGTGGAGAATGAGAGAACAGTTAAAGTGTTCCAGCTAGAGGGTTTCTAACACTTCTCCACCTAGACTTAGCTGTGTAATCCTGACTGCGTGTGCACACAGGGAGAAAGTAAGCTATTACAGATGGAAAGATGAGAGGCTGAACAGAGAGCCTGAAGGAGCCTCCCTCCTGCCCTTTGAAGTCCACTTTAACAACAGCCCCACCCCGGAAGGTCCCAGTCCCTTGCAAATGGGGTGGGGGTCAGTGAGGTTCCTTGTGCCAGTCCCCAAGAATACACCTTGGGGGAGATCATGGAGGATGCGTGAGCATGGTCCACGCCAAAGAAACCCCCAAGCACAGCGCGGCAGGGGGTCAGATCAGGGTCCTCACCCTTCCCTGCCCACACTGCACACGTGACCCCAGCTTACTCCAGCCCAGCGCTCCTGTAAACAAGCCCCTGCCGGCTCCGTCCACAGCAGGAAAGGGGTGTGGCCCGCGCCCGCCCCACCCCGGGGGGCTCCTCTCCCTGCAAGCCTGCCACGGGCCTGGGGAGGGGGAGGCACAGGAGGCGCGGAGGGGGTCAGGAAGAAGGAGGTGGGTGGAAGGGGGCACGGGGGACGGCAGCCGGAGGTCGGGGCCCGCTGAGGAGACAGCCGAGTGGGGAGATGCCGGGGGGCCGAGACTCCTGGGAGAGGGCAAAGTGGGGCGGCTCAGGCGGGCCTGGGTCCCGGAGGGGGTGGGCAGCCGGCACGTGGGGCGGGGAAGGCGGGGAAAGGCGAGGGGCGCACCTTTGTGGAGGCCAGTGAGTCGGTCCTTGAGCACCGTGAGCTCGTAGATGCGGCCGAACTCCTCGAACAGCGGCTTCAGGTCCTGCTCGTCCAGGCCGCGGGGGATCTGCCCCACGAACAGCTTGATGGCGTCGTGGTCCTTCATGGGCACGGCGGGAGCCGGGCTCCGCGAGCCCGCGCCGCTGTCCGCGGTGCTGAAGCCCAAGCGCGGGCCGGGGCCGGCGGACGGCGCAGAGCCCCCTGGCGCCGCGGCCATGTCCCCGTCCCGCCCGCCGCCCGCGCCCCGCGCCCCGCCCTGGACCCGTGTGAGGCCGGGCCAGGGGGCGGGGCCGCGGCGCGACCGGGGCTGCAGGGGGCGGGGCCGCGCCGCGGAGGGGGCGGGGCCTGCAGGGGCGGCGGCCGGCACGCCGGGGTGCCGCCCTGCCCGAGGAGCCCGCGCCGCCGAGCCGCTGCCCGGGGCGGCCGCCCGAGTGCTGCCCCTGCCCGCGCCCCTGGATCCCCGGCCGCCCGGAGCCCCGTGCTCGGTGACGTCAGGCAGCCGACCGCGAGTCTACGCAAGCGATTTGCATAATGAGAGAGCAGTGACCAATCAGAGGGGGTGTTGCCCGGGCTCGGCCGCGGAGGGAGGGGCGGCGAGGCTCACGCGCTCCCGGTCGCCATGGCAACCGCTGGGTTGCCCGCGTCGGGTGTGAGGCGCGGGATGCTGCGGGGAGAGACGCGTGTGAGGCGTCCTGGCTCCGGGCGTGGCGGAGTCTGAGGGGCCGAGCGGGCCCGACACACCGGCGCCCGCAGCTCCGCCCGTCCGTCGGCGCGGACCTTGTCCGCCTGGTTTCCTCAGGCGTTTGCTCACCCTCAGCGCCCTGAGAAAGAGGCGCCCCTTCCGCCCTCTGGCCATCGACCGCACCTCAGAAAGCGAGGATTTCTTTGCATTGGTTTTCACGCTGCAAATGGTTGCCGCGCCCTGGACATCGCACGTGCGGGCGTCGGGGTCTGGGGTCCGTAGCGCCTCTGGGTGCGGGGCTGGCGGGAGGGACCGGCTAGCGGCCCCCCGTGTGACTGGGGTCAGGAACTTCATCCATACCCGTGTTCGCCTCATGTGCTGTCCACGCACGCTCGTAACGGCCAACGTGAAAAGCACATGCAAGGGTGTGTTTTGAATATGCTTGGAACTTGGCAGATGTCAGATCTGTTTCTCTTGGCACTTGTCCCTGAGCTTTTAGGAGGGCCCAGTGATGTCTGGACACAGTAGTAGTAAAGAGAATTTATAAATTACGTAGTACGTATAGGTTGGCTATTGTTTATAATTGGAGATTCTAGCACGACCCGTGACCATTGGCTGGCTGTTCCAACAAACTCCTCAGTAATATATATATATATATATATATATATATATATATATATATATATATATATATATATATATATTTTTTTTTTTTTTTTTTTGGTTTTGTACCTGACAAAGCCTTTTTTTTTTTTTAAAGATTTATTTATTTCCACTGGAAAGTCAGATATACACAGAGGAGGAGAGACAGAGAGAAAGATCTTCCTTCCGATGTTTCACTCCCCAAGTGAGCTGCAATGGGCCGGTGCGCGCCGATCCGAAGCCGGGAACCAGGAACCTCTTCCAGGTCTCCCACACGGGTGCAGGGTCCCAAAGCTTTGGGCCATCCAAAGCTTTTGGGCCACAAGCAGGGAGCTGGATGGGAAGTGGAGCTGCCGGGACTAGAACCGGCGCCCATATGGGATCCGGGGCGTTCAAGGGGAGAACTTTAGCCGCTAGGCCACGCCGCCGGGCTCTCCTCAGTAATATTTAAGTTTAAAAGCAAGTCTTTTTCTCTTAAAAAAAAAAAAAAAAAAACTTCCTTAGTGAAAAGTTATTCCTTGAGATTAGTTAATTGCTTACTTAATGGTTTGGGAAGATTTCACTTTGTATGGGTGCTCTGTGTGTGTGTGTGTTTCCTCCAGCTTCCTCTTTGACCCATACCGGTTTACTCACAACCATATTGAGCTGTCCTTCCTGGCTCTGTGTTACTTGGAGGCCACTGTAGTCAGAACACACTACACAACTCAGTTCTTTTATATTCCTTGAAGTTCTGGCAACCTCAAACCTTGGTCTATCTGTCTTGATTAATGCTTTGGAAGATTTTTTAAAAGATGTATTTATTTGGGGACCCAGCACGGTAGCCTAGTGGCTAAAGTCCTCACCTTGCAGGCACTGGAATCTCATGGGCACCGGTTTTTATCCAGTAGGTCCCGCTTTCCATCCTGCTCCCTGTTTGTGGCCTGGGAAAGCAGTTGAGGACAGCCCAAAGCCTTGGGACCCTGCACCCACGTGGGAAATCAGGAAGAAACTCCTGGCTCTTGACTTTGGGGCGGCTCAGCATTGACACAACTCGGGGAGTGAACCAGCAGATGGAAGATCTTTTCTCTGTATCTCCTCTCTGTATATCTGACTTTCCAATAAAAGATAAGTCTTTTTTTAAAAAAAAAAAAAAAAGATTTATTTATTTGAAAGGTGGAGTGACAATGAAGCCAGTGAGTAGGGGAGAGGGAGCGACGGTTCACTCCTGAGATGCGCACAGCAGCCAGGGCTGGGTGAGGCTGAAGCGAGGAGCTAGAAACCCCACCTGGGTCTCCCTTCCTGGCCGCAAGGAACCAAGCACTGGAGCTTGTTTTCCAGGATGTTAGCAGCTAGGTGGCTTCTGCCAAGTAGCTGGCACTCTGACAGGCTCTCTGATGTGCAATGGGGCCATTCTGAACAGCAGGGTAACACACTGCCTCTCTGCCAGCCTGGGAAATGCCTCGTTTTTGTAGTTTTGGTAGCGTCTGTGTTCTACTGTGGTTGAATGGAGCGTTCTGTCAGCATCACGTGCCTGCTGTTGGCTGTTGATGATGTGGGGTTCTTCTTTGTTTCATCAGTTGCTGAGGGAGGAGTGTTGAAGTTTTCAACTGCTATTGTAAATTTGTTTCTCTTTCCAGCCGTAGTACATTTTTGTAGCTCTGCTGTTGGAGGCATGTACACTTACCACTGTAAAACTTTCTGCATGGATTCCTTCTGGACGGGCATACCATTATTTATGCAATGCCAATCTCTTTTCTTGGTAAGCTTTTTGGATGATTTCACCCGATACTCACATAGCCCCTTATTGCAGGTTGCATCTTTTTGTACCCTTTTGTTTTCAACCTGCCTGGTCATATTGAAAGTGCATTTCTCTTAGCCAGTATATGGTTGGCCTTAAAAAAAAAAATCCACTCTAGGGGTACCTGTTGTGGTATGGTGGGTAGAGCCAACACTTGTGGTGCTAGCATCACATGTGGATGTTGGTTTGTATAATGGCTGGCCCACTTCCAATCCAGTTCCCTGCTCATGAGCCTGGGAAAAGTAGCAGAAGTTGGTCCAAGTGTTAGAGCATCTGTGATGCATTTGGGAAACCTAGATGAAGCTACTGGCTCTTGGCTTCAGCCTGGCCCAGCACTGTCCAATGTGGCCTTATGGAGATTGATTCAGATGAAATAGCTCTTTCTAAGTGTGTGTATATGTATGTGTTCACTTCCAATGTAATTTGGACTTTCAAAGTAATATTTTTAAAAAAAGTTCACAGGGCGCGGCAGCGTGGCCTAGTGGCTAAAGTCCTCGCCTTGAATGCCCCGGGATCCCATATGGGCGCCGGTTCTAATCCTGGCAGCTCCACTTCCCATCCAGCTCCCTGCTTGTGGCCTGGGAAAGCAGTTGAGGATGACCCAATACTTTGGGACCCTGCACCCGTGTGGGAGACCCGGAAGAGGTTTGGATCGGCACAGAACTAGCTGTTGCACTCACTTGGGGAGTGAATCATCGGACGGAAGATCTTCCTCTCTGTCTCTCCTCCTCTCTGTATATCTGACTTTGTAATAAAAATAAATAAATCTTAAAAAAAAAGTTCACAAATTGTACCAACATTTGTCTTGGTTGGTGTAATTATTGATATACTGATCACTTAAGCTTTTTTGTTGTTCTTTTGTTCAGTTCTGTTTTCATTTTTCTGCCTTCCTGTGGATAACTCGGTCCTTACTCTAGGTATATTATACATATGTGACACAGTCTGTTGGTATCAGCATCATCAATTACATGGAGGTGTAGAAACTTTATCTGCCTATAAATCTCTTTTGTCCGCACCACCTAGAATATAATTGCATTAAGTATTAATCTATACTTTGCAAATATATTAGGCAATGCTATTCAAACACTATTTAGAAAGCTGCAGAACAACAGGAAAGTCTATTGTATTTATCTGTATATTTTTCTTTCCATTGTTCTTTCCTACTTCCTGGTAGTTTAGGATACCTTTTGTCATTTCTTTTAGGTTTGAAGAACTCCCTTTGGAAGGTTCCCCTCCACACACACTAGGCTCATCCTTTTTTTTTTTCTTTAAAAAAAGAATTATTTTAATTGGAAAATCTGACATACAGACAGAAGGAGAGACAGAGAGGAAGATCTTCTGCCCACTGATTCACTCCCCAAGTGGCTTGCAATGGCTGGAACTGAACTGATCTGAAGCCAGGAACCCAGAGCTTCTTCTGGGTCTCCCATGCGGGTAGAGGGTCCCAAGGCTTTGGGCCATCCTCTACTGCCTTCCCAGGCCACAAACAAGGAACTGAAAGGGAAGCAGGGCAGCTGGGACACGAACCGGTGCCCATATGGGATCCCAGCATATCCAAGGTGAGGTCTTTAGCCACGAGGCTACCGCACTGGGCTCTCCCCTAGGCTTATTCTATTCTTGACAGGTTTGTTTTTAAGTTTTCCTTCATCTGAAAATATTGTAATTTTCCTCAATTCTTAAAGGATTATTTGGCTGGATACTGAGCTTTGGCGTGGCAATTAAGTTTCTTTCTGCACCTGAAAATTTTTTCACTGCTGCCTCTGGAGTATGCATGAGAAGTTGTGGAATTGGGAGAACTGAGTCAAACTCAGGCACTCAGATTCTGACACACGCACCCAAACGCTGGTGACACATTTCAGGGTTGCCAACCAGAAGATACAAGGGCACACAATAGATTTTGCCTGGGTGGCTCAGGGAGATTTGTCTGAAGGCAGAGAAGAGTCGGTTCACAGCAGAAACCTTCCCAGGAGGAAGGCAGTGGAGGTGCCGGTAGTGGAGGTGATGGGGAGCTGTGATCCAGGTGACATGGCTGAGCATTGTGATGGAGGTTTTGGGGCTGGAAAAGCCCAGGGCAGTAGAGACCTGGACGATCTCTCTCCCTGAGGTTCATCTTGTCCATGGTTCGGTCTCGTGGATCGCACCAAGCAGGCAGGCTGTGAGTGCTCAAAATCTATTTGGGCTACATTGAAAATGGGTCAAAATTTGAATCGGGTACAAGTGAACGTTTGTGCTCCCAGGCTCCAGCCTGCTCTGATGAAGCGAAGAAGAGGGGGGCACTCCGAGGCTGGCTGGCAGCTGAGGCACCGTCTGCTGTTGGGCTGATCTCCCCCTGGTACGCGTGGGTCTTACTTCGCAACAGGATCTTGGTGAAGGTTCAGTGTCCTGACGGTTGCTTTGGTTTTGCTCTGCTTACACGCACATTACCTCTTCTTCACCTGCTTTCCTCGCTACTTTATCTTTTTGAGAACATCCTTAAAAATAACTCCCATTTACTTTTGTTTAAAATGTTAGCCATTATTGTTTTTGTCCTGTTCCTCTCACATGTCATGTCCAACATAATCTTTTTATTTCTTCTAATTCCTTTCTGAGTTTATTTTTGATTTTTTAAGATTTAATTACTGGAAAGGCAGCACTACAAAAAGACAAGAATAGAGAGCTCTTTCATCTGTGGTACACTCCCCAAATTGCCACAATGATCAGGACTGTGGCAGACGAAAGCCAAGACCCAGGAACTTCACCCCGGTCTCCCACATGGGTAGCAGGGGCCCAAATACCTGGGGACTCTCATGCTGCTTTCCCAGGTGTGTGAGCAAGGAGCTGGATCAGAAGTGGGAAAGCATCACTGGCGGCAGCTTAACTGGTTGCAATATGTCAACCAGTTTACTTTCTTCTTTAAAAAATATTTCTTTTTATTGGAAAGTCAGATATAGATAGGAGACAGAGAGGAAGATCTTCCATCCGTTGATTCACTGCAATGGCCGGAGCTGCGCTGATCTGAAGCCAGGATCCTAGAGTCTCTTCTGGGTCTCCCACGTGGGTGCAGGTCCCCAAGGTCTTGGGCCGTCCTCGATTGCCTTTCCAGCCCACAAGCAGGGGGCTGGATGGGAAGCAGGGCCACTGGGATTAGAACCAGTGCCCATATTGGATCCCAGCACATTCAAGTAGAGGACTTTAGTTACTAGGCTACTGTGCTGGGCCCAACCAGCTTATTTTTTTATTTGAAAGCGAAAGCAACAGGGAGATCATTCATCTGCTGGTTCATTTCCTAAAATACCTGGAACTCAATCTCCTGCATGGGTGGCAGAAAATTCAAGTATGGGCCAGAACTGTGGAATAGTTAAATTTCCATACGGGCGCTGATTTGAAGTCTCACTGTTCTATCTCCAACCCAGCTCCCTGGTAATGGCCTGAAAAAGCAATGCAGGATGGCCCAAGTGCATGGGTACCCACAGGAGAGACCTGGAAGAAGTTCCTGGCTCTAGATCAGCTCAGCTCTGGCCACTGCGGTCATTTGGGGAGTGAACCAGTGGATGAAGATCTTTCCCTTTCTTTCTCCTCTCTAAACGCTTTCAAATAAAGATACATAAACTTCTTTTTTTTTTTTTTTAAATCCCGAGTACTTGGGCCATCACCAGCTGCCTCCCAGCAGTATTAATAGAAATTGAATGGAAAGCATAATACGGCTCTCTTGCAGCGGGATGCAGGTGTCCCAAGCCGTGGGTTAACCTGCCTCAACACCTGACAACACCACTAGCCTCCCCCAAACTGAAGTCTTCTACATCTGCTTCTCTATTGATATTGATACCCGCTACACTAGAGGGGAGGAGAACTAACCAGGATGACACTACAGCCTTATCTGTTCCTCGGCATACACATTTCCACTGTCATCTCTGGCTTCGGAGTCCAGAAAAACCACGGCCAGCACTCTTGCGTTTTCTTCCTTCAGGTCTCCCCCTCACTTTGAATGCACAATCTAGACGCCCACTCTGTCAGGTCTGCTGGCGGCTCTGCTTCCTCTCACCCACATTCCGTGCCTGCTAAAAACGTGAGCCATGAAGAACTTCACAATGTGCAGAAGTTAACAGCCACGCATCAGATTCCAGAAGAAATGAGATTGCGGATGGATTCTAAAAAGAAGCTATTGTGGCAGGAGGGACGGAGGGAGGGGTCAGGACTTGGGGGAGGGCCATGTACAGGCTTCGCGTCTTCCACTCCACAGAACAGAAGCAGGAAAGCTACTGCCCATGAGCTCATTCTCTGCATTTATCTGTGGGTTTGAAACATTTGAAATTGCATTGAGAGCATTTATGGAGGTGAGGAGGACATAACATGGATGCCATCCGAGTGCGGTAATTACTCTGAAAAAACAAAAAAGCCAAGTTCATGGACATTTTAAACATCTAACTCAAGAAACAGACTGCTTCAAAGGTTCCCCGCCCCCCACAACATCAGCGAGTGAACAGAGATGGAAACTTTAGCAAATAAACATTCCAAAGTGTCATCTGAAAGAGAGAGACCATCTTCAGTCCACTGGTTCACTCACCAAATGCCCACAAGAGCTGAGACAGGGACAGGCCATGTGGGTGGCAGAGACCCTGTACTCCCCATAGTCCCAGCTCCATCACTGGCATCATGGTAGCACTCCAACCTCTCAGTACCCAGGGGGCTCCGAAGACAGCAGAGGGCCCCTGGCATGAATGGTTTCCCAGCCTCCATCTGCTCTCCTGTGCCCATTGGGCTTGCTGTGCACCCAGGTGAATAGGTGATAGCAGAGGTGGGCAGGGTTTTTCCCCCTTCCTTGTGGTATAGAGAACACAGGCCTAGGCTAAGCACAGTAGCTGCCCAAGGGGACGGCAGGGGCATGACAGGTGCCAGCTGCTGCCTCTGCCTGTCAGCAGCCCAGGGTCTGAAGCTGGTGTGCAGGTGAACGCCCTCAGATCAACGATGCCGCCAGATACAGCACATCCTGACATGGAAGGTCTTGAGGTGGTTAACTTTTTTTTTTTTTTTAAGATTTGTTTATTTTATTGGAAAGGCAGGTGCACAGAGAGGAGGAGAGACAGAGAGGAAGATCCGTCCGATGATTCACTCCCCATGTGGCTGCAATGGCTGGTGCTGTGCCGATCCGAAGCCAGGAGCCAGGAGTCAGGAACTTCCTCCAGGTCTCCCACACGGGTGCAGGGTCTCTAGGCTTTGGGCCATCCTTGACTGCTTTCCCAGGCCACAAGCAGGGAGCTGGATGGGAAGTGGAGCTGCTGGGATTAGAACTGGCACCCATATGGGATCCCAGTGCGTTCAAGGCGAGGACCTTAACCATTACACTCTTGGGCCGGGTCTGAGGTGGCTAACTTAAAAAAAAAAAAAAAAAAAAAAACGTTTTCAACAGTAACAAGAAATCACAGATTTGCTATTAATGCAAGTGTTTTCCTGGATTTTTCAACTTAGTGTCTGCTTTTAGTTTAACTGCAAAGAGCAACCAAGGTCTAAGACTCAATCAGGAGAAGCCCTTCAGTAGGCTACCCCCACCGCACCCCAGGATTCTGATAGAGGGCACTCTCCTTGGTGGGTTCAATTTAGGGGTCCTTAGCTCCTCTGTTGACTGGTCAGAGCCCTGGGCTAACCTGAGAAGAAACCCGAAAAGAATTCTGCTGGAGGAGAAATCCACCCCACCCCGGGAGGCAGCCAGGCTGCAGAGCATGACCAGCCCCTCAAGGGCACCAGCCGCATGCTGAAGGACCATGTCTGGGGATCCTTCTCAGCTTTGCCTCCCTTGCACCGGGGACTTCTCTGGGGGGGTCTTCCTACTTAGAGCCAGGCAAGAAGGTGTCAAACTGAACTGAAGGACTGTGCCTACTGCACAGTCACTCCCACAAAGGACCCACTGTGAGATGTTTCTTCTCCGACAAAACTTGTCCCCTATTTCAGGGCCATAGCTGCAGTCCTTCCTTGTCCCCAAGGGTTCTGCTGTCCTTGAAAATGGTGTTGGGGTGGGCTGGGTGGAGAAGGAGGATGAGCATGGCTTTCTAGGAACGTGGTCTTCAGTTCAACACGGCATCCACCGTCTGGTGTCCAAGACGGATGGAGCCAGCATTGGTGTGAGACACAGGCAGCCAGACCGAAACTTGGCAGATCCCTACTAACCCTTTGGTCTCCAGGCTGTCTCCTTCTTAGATGGACCTTGAATGTGCACATGGGAGTGCAGGGAGCAGGCAGAGCATGGGTGTGGTCCCCCAAGGAGCCAGATTACTCAGCCCTCAAGTCATGATATGCACCCCCGACTCCCAGGGGACAGATCTCAACCTCATTGACCCACAGGACTCTGGTCAGCCAAAGTCACAGCTTTGACAACACAGGTGATACAGGTGCATGACAGAAAAATGCCATGTCCCTCTTTATTAAACGCCAGCATAAAGACTGGCCCCCTTCTTTCCAGGCACTGGGACTCGTGGGCAGGGGGCTCCATGCCCGGCCGGGGTGCAGTGGAAGCTCCTAAGGCCAGCACCCTCCTTGGTGCCGGTGCTGCTGGCTCAGGTCAGCTCAAATTCTTGTTCACAGTAGCCTACGTTGAGGGGCTGGGCCTGGACTCCTCGCCTGCAAGAGGACATGAAGAGACGGCAGATAAGCCTCGAGGGAGCAGCGAGTCATGGGCCCCAGCTGCTAGTGGCTGCGCATCAGTTTACCTGGGGAGTTCACCTCCAGCCTACCTGGGGCTGGCACAGGGAGACCCAGGGACTTGGGGGAAGGCCTCCCTGTTTCTCTCCTGCAGGCCTGTGCCCCTGCCAGCTGGGTGCCACTGCTCTTGGCTCTAGAGGGCTGCATACTGGTGAGTGGTAGGGGTTATGTTGCAGGCCAGTGTGTGGGCTGGGCACGGAACAATCTTGTCTTGCATCTCAAAACCCCAAGTTCTTAGACCTAGTCAGTTTCCTAGTGGGGGCCTCCAGGTATCCTTCCTTTGTTATGAAACAAGCAATATGCATTTTTCAAGTATAGAGGGGACTGTGCCCGCCAGGTGGGCTAAGCTGTATACCCAATAGGTCAGGCCCACCGTGTCTACTCCAAAGCTGGCCTCTTGTAACCTAGGTTGTCACTGTGACTCCCTCCCCAGGGGCATACCTGGGCCTGATCTCTACCCTGAGGGCCCTCCAGCCTGCTTACCTCAGCAGCTCACAGCGGAAGTGTGACAACCGGTCAAAGGCAAATTCTGTGTCTGTCGTCCACTCATTGCTCCACAGCCTCTCGGCAACAGCCCCAGCTCTGGGCCTGGAGGAACGCACGGGAGGGCCAGCCTGTAAGGCCCTGTGTTGCCAAGCAGCTGCCCACACACAGATCACTGCCTCCTTGGGTTCTACCCATGCCCAGAGCTGAGGCAGGTAACCAACGCCTTGCTCAGGGCCACAGCCTGGAGAGGGGCTTGTATGGAGTCCAGCACTTGGCTTTGTCTTCATTCAAAGGTGGCATGGGACATCCCCCTCCACCCCTTCCTGTCACATGGGAGCAAGAATAACTGTGACCACTGATTACTCCAGCTGTGGGACCCAGGCTGAGAGGGGCTGCTGCAGGACACTGCATGGGAACTGCCAATTCCCAGGAGCAGATCTGCAGCCAGGCAGTCACAATGCCCAGGCCTCATTGTGTCCGCTGTGGTACCAGGCCCAGAGATCCCTGCCCTAAACACCTATTGGCTGTGGAGAGTCACGTGGGAAGTGTGCATTTCTGGCAGAGCTCCTTTTCCCAGGCAGCAGAGGATGGGGACGTTATGAAGAAAGGAGCCCTGTTCTCAGCCCAGCCCCTCTTACCAGAGCCTGGGGACAAGGTTTGTGCTGTCCACGTACTCTCCCCACATGCAGGCCTCTCCGCCGATCACCAGGGCCTTCTGCTCGGGCGTACCTGTGGGCTCAGGTAACGTGGGCTCCCCTTCAGCCCTCCTCCCAATACGGTCCCCACTCCTCAGTGTCTGACCCCGACCCCCACTGCCCACCAGCCCAGTCAGGAACTTCCTCCTTTACCTGCGAAGGCCAGGGGCTCCACCGTGTAGAAGTCCTTCCAGTCGGGGCCGTACGCGATGCGGTTCAGATACCAGGGGGCGGAGAGCAGGGCCCGGAAGCCGGCCTTGGTGATCAACTCTAACTCTTTCATGTAGCCCACAGGGTTCTCTTCCCGCCATACCTGGACGATGGTGTCTGGCCGAATCTGCCGCCAGAGCACAGAGCAAGGGGACTGTTGGGCCCGGTTCTTACGCAGCAGTCCCGAGGGCTGTGTCTCCTATCTCCCCAGCTGCTGAGTGTGTCTGTGATACCTCATGATGAGCTCACGCCCCAGCGCAGAGGCCACAGGCCCTGGTCCTCCCACACTTCCCTGTTTCCTGGCTGGGAGCCATGCTTTAGACCTGGATCCTGCAGGAACCCAGCATGTGACAGGAGGCAGAGATCTGACTGGCACCACTACAAGAGAAGGGGCGCTACTCTCACGCAGCTGCAAGGCCCTTGACGGTGATCCAGGAAGGAAAACACAGCCTACGTGAGTCTGAGGAACCCCCAGATACCCTGGCAGTGTACTAACTCTAGATAGGTTTGTAGCGAGAGAAGACAGAAGCTGTGACCCCACACCCAGGGCTCAGTCTCCGCAGCCTTTCCGGAGGAGATGGCAGACTGCTCCAAGTACTCTGACTGGGAAAGCCTGGCCCTAACCAGAGGCTCTGCTCCTGAGGAGGTGTGGAAGGGCCAGGGAGGGCGCAGGGGGTCCCGGGTGAAGCTCACCTTCACTTTGTTGTCAAACACTTCCTGCCACACCACGTAGCCTCTGCCGTAATCAGAGATGATGTCCAGAAGGCTGCCAGGAGGGGTGCAAAGGGAGTGTGCTGGGCTCAGCCTGGCCGGGGTTGCAAATGGATACCCTGCAAGCCCAAGAGGGCGTGAGGAACCCCACAATCCCTGCCCTTTTCCTCACGTCTGGATGTAGAAGGACTCAAGCTGCTTGAAGTCACTGCCGAAGCCCTTCTTCTGCATGAAGTCCTGGATATCCGGGTTGGACTTCCTGCATTGTAGCAGAAGGCACTGTCACCCTTGCAGGGTCCTGTGTGTTAGTCACCTGCCTCTCTACCCCTACCTATCTTTTCCAATGGAAACATTGATGAGAAGGTGTGGTATGGGGGTGGTGAGATGGGGGAAAAGCCACGTGCAGGAGCTGTAGGTGTAAGCTGGACCACAGTGTGTGGCCTCTCCCTGCATAGCTCCAGCAGGTGAGCAGCCTGACTGCCCACCACTGCTGATGACCCCACCCCACCATGTCTGTCTTCTTTCCTCCTTGTGCCTCCAGAAAGCAAAACTGGCATCTACCTTAGGCAGCCCCTTGCCCCTCTGTGCTCATGAGAGCTGAGTTTGGGCTTTCTGGTGGACGCCAGGGAAACCTGGCATGAAGGAGTCTCTGGTACTTGTGTCGCTCTTCACACGGAGGACTATCCTTTCTCTACAACCGCGTGCCCAGAGCTTGTTTCTCTATAAACAGCCGGAGAATGCCAAGGAGGAGGAAGGGAGAGGTCACCAAGTGAAAATCACAAGGGCGTCTCTCAGAGCAGACACAAGAAAGCCAAGGTGTGAGACCATGGTCCCAGGTGAGCATCCGGGGCGCCTGTCCCTGCTGTGCTGGCGGTGGGTGGGTCAAAGAGCTCGTACCAGCAGGTGAAGTCAACTTCATCTCCACCAAGGTGCAGATAGAAATCTGGGAAGACAGAGCTGACTTCCAGGAAGAACATGCTCATGAACTCATACGTATTGTTGAGGATGGGATTCACTGGCCCGAAGGTGCCTGAGGGCTGGGAGCCCGAGTAGCAGGGAGTCAGCAATCCAGGGATACCTAGGTCAACAGAGAACCACATGAGGCCAAATGTGTGCGCATGCAGGCAGGCACACATACAAGAGTGATGCAATCTTGTTCACCAATATTACAGGAATACAGGGCTCACACATGCTGTGTCCATCACAGCCATTTATCCACAATGGCCTGGGCTTCCAGCAGGGGCCGCCCTTGCTTCCAAAGCTGCTCTCCCCATGCTGCCTGGAGGCAGAAAAGCAGAGGGGGAGCCCCATCTGTGTTCCGTGACTCCTCCTGTGTGCCAGGGTCCACAGTTCCCAAGGGACCACTCCCTCGGCCCAGGATCTGCTAAAGCTCATGTCACACGAAAGGCCTGAACGTTCCCCCCCTCCCAAGGCCTACTGCCTGTTTTGACTCTCCGAACCAGCCTGTGCAGGTTCTGTGTGTGGGGTGGGCATATCTCAGATCCCTGAGCTTGCACAGGCGCCCTTGAGGAGCACACTGAGCTGAGTGCAGAGGGCGTCTTCCCAACCTCGTTCTGCTAGCTGGGGGAAGCTGATGGCAGAGCAGATCCTCTTCAGGACCACACCTAAGAGCCACCGACTGGAAGCCCATGCGTCAGTGGAGGGGCCCTCACCCTACCCCACCTGGTCAGCTGCCTCACCTGGTCCCCAGGACTGGGTGTGGCCAGGAGTGTCAAACTCTGCCAACACACGGATACCCCGGAGACGTGCGTACTCGATGACCACCTTCACGTCCTGTGCTGTGTAGATGTGAGTGACAGGATTGTAGGACCCCTGCAAGGAACGAGACACCCACCTTCAGGCTCTCTTCTCCCTAAGACTTGGCAGGAAGACACCCAAAACACCACAGTCCCATGGTGGCCTCTAAGACTTCACCACAACGGCTGTTCTATCTGAGCGTCCCAAGCCTCAGTGAGGTACATGAGGTGGGCACTGCGCCCACTGAACAGAACATAAGTACTGAGGAAGGCAGGCCTGGGGGAGATGGGTCACACAGCAGACTAATGACAAAGTCTGCACTGAAGGGCAGGTGTCAGTTCCAAGCCCTCATTTCCAAGCCCACTATCTGACCCCTGGATCAGTACATCTGCCCAGATCTGACTGGCCGGGTGATGGCCACTGTCCTTGCTGGCCAATGTCAGGCTCACACAGGGACCCACCAATGTGGACAAGAATGCATACCAACCTTTCTTGTGAGTTCGGGGAAAGTGGCGCTCTCGTACGGGAAGGACGAGTCATCTACCAAGTGCCAGTGGAAGACATTGAATTTGTTGTACGCCATGACATCCTGTGGGCCAGAGTAAACAGAATCTTTGGGAATCCACGCCTCAACATAGGAGCGTGGCGGCCACGACAGTGTCCTGCAGTCTCTTCATCCACGCAAATAACCTGAGAGCAACACTGCCCTATGCACCACTTCCTGTGTCGCTTGTCTGACCCTGCTGGTCCAGGCTGTGAGGCCTGCTGGGAGCGCAAGGCACTGTGAGGCGCAGAGCTGAAGCCCAGGCTCATGGATGCCAAGTTCCAGGCTCCGCTGCAACTGGACACTAAATTCAGCTGAACCTCTAAAGGCTCTCCCTTCTGATCTGGTCCTAACTAACCAGGGCACCCTGGTTCACCACAGCCACACAGACTTGTTACTTCCCTCTTGTTACTTCCTGTGTCCTGCAGGAGGCAACCTATAATTCCCCAGGAGCCCCCCAAGAGTTGCATGTTTATTTCTCACTCTTTGGGAACAGGGATCCCATTCTTCCACCACCCAGAACTCCCTGCTGGCCTAAGGGTCTGGGTACCAGAGTGTCCAGGATGCTAGAGAGCGGCAGGTAGTGGCGAGATGTGTCCAACAGCAAGCCCCGGTGTGGGAAGCGGGGGAAGTCGTCAATCTCCGTCTTGTTGATGTAGAACTGTGTGTAGCAAACACGACAGCCTGTGACTGTCCTACAAGGGTGCTGAGCTCCTAAGAAAACACAGCCTCATGCCCATGGCCACCAGCAGTCACCTGCCAGCAGCTGCCCCGTGCATTTGTGCCCTTCAAAGTAGTGGGGTCTCTGCATAGAAATGCATCTCCCAAACCGTTTTCCATCCTTTTTTTGCCCCTTACATGCTGGGACTATTGTAAGCCCCTGGGACCCCATCCAAGGGTTTCGGGTCGGGGGGGGGGAACCCAGAGATGACACAGGGAAGGTCCCTCCTGACTCACTGTGCCCTCAGCAGATCTCCAAACAAGCTGGCTGAAGGTCTCCAGGCCTGGGGAGAAGCAGAGAGAAGACAGAGTGGAAGGCTGTGGGTGGGCAGGTGCCAGGAAGCGGCAGCCACTGTCTACTTGAGAAGGTGGTGATGTCTCAGTGCCTACCGATAAGTGTTGAAGCCCATGCACCTCTCTGTATTCCCTAAGTCTTGAACCCTTCTAGGTCTATGTTATGAGGACGGGGCAGGGACGAGGTGGCTTAGGGGAGTTGTGGCTCCACAGACTAACTCGTCAGGGGCTACGAAGCCACACAAAGCAGTTCCCCTGGCTCATGGACCCTCTACCACCTCTCCGACTTGGCCGTGACAAGGCAACCGGAAGCTTGAATTTCCAAGGATCCTGGTTTGAAGGAGGCAGCTCAATAATGAGTCACAATCATGCTCTTCTGAGCTGGAGGAGGGACTGGGCTGTGGTGAGCTGAGGTGAGGGTGTGGGCAGAGGTGGCCAGAGGGCCCATGCGGGAGCTCCCGTGGACAAGCAGGCCAAGTTTAGAGCACAGCGTGTTTCCAGCAGATGAGCTCTGCCTGTGGAATCCCTGAATACCGAGGGGGGAATGGCAGGGTCACGGGGATATACCCGGGTGCCAGTGGCCCGAAGGACTCCAGTGGCCTACCTGTCCAACTCTGACTCAGCCAGCCAGTCTCTCTAAGGCCTGGCTGGTTCCGGGCCCATCAGAGACAGAGGCGGTCAGCCGTTGGAGACAGGTAAGGGCAAGCAGAGGCCTTGTCCCAACGGCAGGGTCTCGCCCCAGCTTCAGGGCCTCCAGTTCTTTTGCTTTTAAGACCCTTTCTCCCACCCAAGTATTAACCAGACCCGATCCTGCTTAGCTTCCGAGATCACACGAGATCGGGCGTGTTCAGGGTGGTATGGCCATAGACTTAAGACCTTTTCTAATGACATGCTTCTCCCTGCTGGCTCCCAGGAGCATCAGCTGAGTCGGGGGGTGGAGGAATGGAGGTGGAGGAAATGTTCATCTGGTCTCAGGAAGCTTTCCCTAGGTTGGTCTCGCAGCCGCCTGCCCCGTTCGGTACCTCGGAGAGCTCCCCAGATGCTCTCAGAGATGAGTAAACACTGGTCGTCGTTGATTGTCAGGGTGTCTGAAACGGCAGAAACGACCCAGGGAGGTGAAGCTTCTCCATCCTCAGCCAACAGACCCAATGCTCTATCTAAATCCCGGGACTAAAACCAAAACACAGCAAGAGTGCAACTTTGAAGAAATCTCTCCAGGAGGAGACATGCGCAGTGCAGGACAGCTTGGGGAGGGGGTAGGGGAAGAGGCCTGTGGCCCAGGAAGAACCTGCCTGAGGGAGTTGGGCAACATCAGCAACTTTGCACAACAGTAGACTTCCCCTGCGCAAACACGAGACCCCTGCAGCATTGGGCTCAAAGTGCCAGGCCTGCCATCAGACAAGGGCTCAGTGCACCCGGAGGGGTGAGGCCAGGGGCACAAGCAACTGCACACCCCCACCCACTTCATCCACAAGTGGGGAGAAGCCGCCAAGGCTGAACGCCCCTGCTGGGAACTGAGAGGCCCTGAGCATGGCTGCTCAGGGTGGCAGAAAGCAGCCTTAGGACTCAGGATTCAGCACACAAGCTCAGCGTCCAGTCCCTAAGCACAGGCTCTTAAAACCAGTGATGAGCACATGTGGCTGGGATATATAGATGCACCAGTTGCCCCAGTGAGATGCACTGGTTAGTGTCCTGCAAACACTTCTCTGTGGCTGCCAGGTCCCCGCAGGCATGAGGGACGCGGGTGCAGCTCTATGCAAGTACTGGCTCCCAGGGAAGACAGGGCACGGTGGTACTTACAGTTCTCCACTGACTCCAAGGTAGGAAACTGCTCACATCCTGGGTTGACCACAGAGACAATCAAGACGTTCTTCTCGGACACGAGCCATTCTTCTGCAAGGACAGGGGAAGCTCACTGTGGCTGAGATGCCACCACCTGGTCCCTCGACTCATGCCTGTGGTAAAAGGGTACAAAGTGGGCCCAGCACGGTAGCCTAGCGGGTAGAGTCCTCACCTTGCATGCACCAGGATCCTATATGGGTGCCAGTTCTTATCCTGGAGACCCCATTTCCCATCCTGCTCCCCGTTTGTGGCCTGGGGAAGCAATTGAGGACAGCCCAAAGCCTTCGGACCCTGTGCCTGCGTGGGAGACCCAGAAGAGGCTCTGGGTTCCTGGCTTCAGATCAGTGTAGCTCCAGCCATTGCAGCTGCTTGGGGAGTGCATTAATGGATGGAAGATCTTCCTCTGTCTCTCCTCCTCTCTGTATATCTGACTTTCCAATAAAAAAAAATTTAAAGTTTTTTTAAATGATGCGAACAATACAGTGTCCACCCTGTGCTCAGGCCAGCAGCACGTGGCCCTGTCCTGCCCCACCCAGGCAGGAGCCCTCTGGGCAGTGGCTTGTCTTCATCATGGCACTGTTTCCGTTCACTGCAGAGCCCAGCCAGTTTTAACATCTCTTCTTGAATGAGGCTTCTTGGTGAAGCAATAGTTCTGCACTCCGGGGACTGCACAGGGAGCTGTTTGCCAGGGCTCTGGGTACAGGCCTTCCACAGGTCAAAGAGCTGTGACAGGAGACAGAGCTGGCATAGCTGTGGCCTCAGCAAAGGCACTGAGCCCCAGCCCAACCCACTTCCTTCCCTCATCTTCCCTCGCAGGCCCTTCACACAGGCACCAAAATGTGTCTGACACCGTCTGGAGACCCCAGCTGATTGCTGCTTTCCGGCCAGCTCTGCTCTACGGCCACCTGAGTGGTGCTCTACTGCCCATGTTTCTGCTCTTCTCTGGAGCCATGACGCAGCCCGCAGACCGGGGTAAGAGGCTTCCCATGGAACCATAAGGCTGGGAATGGGACAGAAGGCATGGCCAGGAGAGAGAATTCAGAGTCAACTGGAATTGCAATGCCTCTCGGCCACAGGAGTACCCCATGCTGTGTGCTTTCATCCTCCCCACCATGAACAGGCCTCTTGGTCCATCCAGGGAACACCTGCACCCACAGCACACCCATTGAAACCTGCAGGGAATGGGAGGCCCACCCCCAGGCAGGTCAACTCAAAATGTGGCCTCACAACACAAAGGACCCACCCCCCCAGACTGCAGGGGCTAGGGCCACCATCAAGGCACACTCCGTAGGGCTATCTCGAGTTTCTCAAGCAGGCAAGTGCACAGGGGCAGATTGAAAGCTATGTCCACCCCGCCTTGCTGGTCCCACCCTCAGGTTATGCCATGGAGCCTCTGAGCACTTCCCCACACTGTCCCTGGGAGGGAACGAGTCCCGAGTGTCTGCAAAACAAGGAGAGATCACACAATAGCCTCGCCCCAGTCCTGGTCCTAATGGCAATGTGGCAGAGGCGGGACCAACATCAGGCAAAGCTGAACCACAAATGGAGCTGGGAAAATACCAGGCTGCTCTTCTGCAGTTTCATTATCATCATTATGTGTGCCTGCCACTCCCCAAGTATGCGGCCTTGGTAGGGCAGGGCAGGCACAGACTCCCCTGAAGAGCCAAGAGCACTCTTCCAGAACAGTGCCCCTAACAATGCCCCTGACATAAGGGCTTGCCATTCCCACCCTGCCACCTCCGATCCAGTGCTCTATGGGACGTGCTGGGGTAC
This sequence comes from Ochotona princeps, assembly GCF_030435755.1. NCBI lineage: Eukaryota > Metazoa > Chordata > Mammalia > Lagomorpha > Ochotonidae > Ochotona > Ochotona princeps. The sequence goes on along the minus strand of NC_080837.1, from coordinate 2,156,279 downwards.
GCTGCCATGTCCTCGAGTGCCGAGAGGCAGGACTGGGAGATACCGAAATAGGAGGAAGGTCAGCCATCCCTGCATTCATTTACTTTCAAATGTATTCGAGAGGATGGCGTGATGACACAGCAAACTAGTTCTCGGCTTGTGGTGTCTGCGTTCCATAAAGGCACCAGTTTGCGTCCCGCTTGCTCCACTTTTGACCTAGTTCCCTACTGGTGTCCTGGGAAAGCAGCAGAGGATGTCCCAGTCCTTGGGCTCCTGCACCCATGTGGGAGACCTGGAAGACGCTCCTGACTCCCTGCGTTGTTCTAGCCTAGCTCTTGTTGTGGCAGCCATTTAAGGAGTGAATCAGAGCATGGAAGATCTCTGTCGCTCTGGCTTATCCTCTCCCTCAGTAATTACAGTTTATAAGTAAAAGAAATAAATCATTTTTTTTAAAGAAACTTATCTGAAAGGCAGAAACAGAGATAGAAAGATCTTCCATCTGCTGACTCACTTGCCAAACGCCTGCAGCAGCTGCACTTGTCAGTGTGAGTCTCCCCTGTGGGCAGCAGGGACCCAGCTGCTGGCACCCACACCAACTGTCTTCCAGGGTGTTCACTGGCAGGAAGCTGGAACTGAGACCTGAGACTCAAACCCAAGTGTTTTCTTCCATTGAGGGATGCCAGTGTTCCAAGTAGCCCCTGCTGTTGCCCAAACCTCTACCCCTGGGTTATTTCACAACTGTTCAGAGTGTGGCCTCTGAGATACTCTGTGCAGGTGGATCCAGCACAGCTGCCTTGAGCCACAGAATGCCCACACACCCCCCCACTCCAGGCTCCGGAAACCGGGTGTGTTCTGGGTGCCTGCTGGCTGGCAGCAAATTCCAAATCCTCAGGTCCTGGGTGGCATCAGTGGGCTGGAAAGCAGAAAAGGCAAGTTTTGCTGCTGCTGACATCGTTTCCACATAGCATGATCTTGGCTGTCTCACACACCCAGGCCTTCCTGACCTGTAGATGGAAGCCAAGCCCCACATGATCTTGGCTGTCTCACACACCCAGGCCTTCCTGACCTGTAGATGGAAGCCAAGCCCCAGGGACCCTTCTGTGACCCCCGCCTCCTGCCGACGCTCACCTCCCTGCTCTCATACAAACCTGTGTACTGTATCTTTAAATTTTTTTTTTTTTTTTTTTTTAATTTCGGCACAGTCAGGGAAGCTCTCTTCACCAAGTGCCATGGCTACACTTCCTCCATGCTCCCATCCTCTGTCTCCAGGCCTCTCACCCTGGCCTGGGAGCCTCACGGGGAAGCATCACCTGCACAGCTTGTCTCTTTTCCCCCTCCTCACTAGAGCCATTGTCCCTGACCCCGGCTGGATGCAGGAGCCTCAGTGTGTAGCGCTTCCCTCTGGAAAGGGGGACTCACTGCTGCCCGGGAGGAACCTGGAAACTGCGAGTCCTTCCTCGGGGCCACTAACTGCTCTCTTCACTGTCCTGCTGCCTCCTGACCCAAGACATTCCCATCACACCAAGGTGCTCCACTCACAGTAGTGGTCCCAGAGTGGAGCAAACAAATGGCTTCTGGCTAAGGCTATGGACTGAAGATCAGGAAGGTCAGGCTGTCTCTGCTGCCCTCCGCAGCCCTGGGCAGTGAGTTCCCATACCCACAGTGCTCCGCCTTCTACCTCCATACCTGGGAGCACGATTACACCTCTTCTCCTCAGATCCAGCCTAATGAAGCCCTTGAATGTATTTCTGCACTCTAGTCAAGATGTGCTGAGCACTTACGGGACATAAGGAGCTGTGCTAGGGAATGGCAGAGTGACACAGAAAACAAGGGGCCAGCATTGTGTTGAAGAGGGTTCAGCCATACATCTTCAGGCTGGCATCCAATACTAGAGCACTGGTTTAAGTCTTGGCTGCTGCAAATCTGATCCAGCTCCCTGCTTATACTACATCTGGCAAAATAGCATGAGATGACCCAAGATGAGTTCCTGGCTCTTAACTTCAGCCTGGGTGAGCCTTGGCTGTTGTGGCAGACAGCCTCTCTCCACCACCACTTTGCCTTTCAAATAACTAACTAAGCTCTTTAGAAAAAAACAGAATCATGAGACTGGCGTAATGGCACAGCAGGCTGATCTGCTGAGGTGCAGCTATCCCATATGGGCACCAGTTTTTGTCCTGGCTCCTTCACTTCTAATTCAGCTCCCTATTTATGGCCTGGGAAAGCAGTAGAGGAAGGCTGAAGTCCTTGGGCCTCTGTTCCCACACAGGAGTCTCCGAAGAAGCTCCTGGATCCCAGCTTCACACCAGCCCACCTCTAGCTGTGGAGGCTATCTGGGAAGTGAAACAGAATATGGAAGATATCTCTGTCTCTTCCACGCTGCAAAACTCTCTTTCAAATAAAAATAAATAAATAAATAAAAATCGGCCTTGCTCCCTGCCCTGGTAGTACTGCCTTTCATTTAAAAAACTATTTTTAAAAAAACATTTATTTTTATTGAAAAGACAGATCTACAGAGAGGAGGAGAAACAGAGAGAACGATCTTCCATCCACTGATTCACTCCCCAAGTATCCACAATGGCTGGAGCTAAGCCGATCAGAAACCAAGTGCTAGGATTTTTCCAGGTCTCCCATGCAGGTGCAGGATTCCAACGCTTTCCCAGGTCACAAGCAGGGAACTAGATGGAAAGTGGAGCAGCCAGGGCACAAACCAGCACCCATATGGGATACCAGCACATGCAAGGTGAGGAGTTCAGCCACTAGACTACTGCTCTGGGCCCCCCAAATTACTTATTTTTATAAAGGCCGTGTGTATGTTTGTGTGTGTTAGAGAGAAAACATATATGATACAGAGACAGAGATACTCTATCTGCTGTTTCATTCCCAAATGCCCATAACAGCCAGAACTGCATCAGCAGAAGCCAAGACTCAAGAATTCCATCTGGGAGGGATCCGGAGAGACTCAGGTCACCTAGCCTGGGGTCCTGGGGCCAGCCTGGGACGTGGGTCCAGGGTTCGTTAGCCCCAGAGGTGGGTGATCCAGGAAGGCTTGGGACGCCTGGCCCACGTCCTTGGGCTCACCTGCAAGAACACGCCCTACTTTATGAAAAAGGGAGAGCGGTTGACACAGGCCCTGTTATAAAGGAGAATATGGCAGCTCATTTGACACCATAGTGGAAGAAGGAGAACAGAACAAACTGGACAACTACCCCAGTCAAACGATGACAGCAAAAACTTTTTGTCAGGACCCGGCGCCGTGGCCTAGCGGCTAAAGTCCTCGCCTTGAAAGCCCCGGGATCCCATATGGGCGCCAGTTCTAATCCCGGCAGCTCCACTTTCCATCCAGCTCCCAGCTTGTGGCCTGGGAAAGCAGTCAAGGACAACCCAAGGATTTGGGACCCTGCACCCGCGTGGGAGACCTGGAAGAGGTTCCTGGTTTCCGGCATCGGATTGGTGCAGCACCGGCGACTGCGCTCACTTGGGGAGTGAATCATCGGATGGAAGATCTTCCTCTCTGTCTCTCCTCCTCTCTGTGTATCTGACTTTGTAATAAAATACATAAATCTTTAAAAATGTTGTCAGCCAATGGACATTGGGAGGTTGACATCATCCTTGAATTGGTAAAATCGACAGCATTTTAGAACTATCCAAATCACTTGAGTAAAACCCTCGGAGTATGTACACATTGAGACTCTGGGTTGATATGAGGTGGCAGTTCGTCATCCCTGGGACGTTTGGAGTCATGAGTGGCTTCCCCCTTTGTTTCTCCCCTTACCCCCAAAACAACAAGAAGAAACAGCAAATTTGGAAACAATGAGTTCACCCACTTTTCCCTAAATCTCAATTCTTCCCACCCTGATCAACCATGTAATCATTATAAAAGATAAAATTAAATAAAAAAAAAAATCCATCCAGGTAATCAACACGGGCAGCAGGGACTCAAGCACTTGGGCCATCACCTGTTGCCTCCCAGGGTGTGCACCAGCAGGAAGCTGGGATGCACCTGTGAGGTAGCAGTCTGAAGTGGCCATGTAACCGTCTGTACCAGAATACCTACAACTATAAACTATAAATCTACTCGGGTGGCTCAACACGCTAGTCCTGCACCCGTAAGTGACGGCATTCGATATGGGCACTGGTTTGTGTCCCTGTTGCTCTACTTCCCATCCAGCTCCCTAACGGCCTGGGAAGGCAGTGGAGAATGGCCCGAGGTTTTGGGCCCCTGCATCCACTTGGGAGGCCTGGAAGAAGCTCCTGGTTCCCAGCTTCGGATCAGCTTAGCCCTAGTTGTTGCAGTCACTTGTGGAATGAACCAGCAGATAGAAGAGTTATCTCTGTAAAACAAAAGAAAACAAAACAACAACAAAAATCTGCCTTTCAAATAAAAATATGTAAAGCAAGGGCTTGGCGAGGTGGCCTAGCGGCTAAAGTCCTCACTTTGCACATGCTGGGATCCCATATGGGCGCCGGTTCATATCCCAGTGGTCCTGCTTCCCATCCAGCTCCCTGCTCATGGCCTGGGAAAGCAGTTGAGGACGGCCCAAGTCCTTGGAACCCTGCACCTGTGTGGGAGACCCAGAAGAAGCTCCTGACTCCTGGCTTCAGATTGGCTTAGCTCCAGCTGCTCTGGCCACTTGGGGAGTAAATCAACAGATTGTAGATCTTTCTCTCTGCATCTCCTTCTCTCTGTATATCTGACTCTCCAATAAAAATAAATACACCTTTTAAAAAATCTTTTAAGTATATACATATGAATATATTAAAACATTTTATTCGGGAATTCAAAAGAGTGAGAGAGAGGAGAGAACACTTTCCCCTTCACCGGTTCATTTTCCAAAAGTCCAGGAGACAGGAATTTAACCTAGGTTTCCCAGGTGGTTGGCCGGGGTTTCAGCCATTGCCTGATGCCTAGCAGAGTATGAATTACCTGGAAGCTGGAACTGAGAACGAAGCACGAGCCCGGGTAGCTCTATATGGGATGCAGGGGTCACAGGCAGCATCTTCACCACTGTACAAATGCTGGCTTCACTGCAGCCAGTTATACCCAAGCCACGAACATAAACCTCTCTAATACTATACCCTCTCAGCTGGTTTTTTTTTTTTTGCCAGCCTATTAGAACATAAAGTTTTAATTTGTATTTTTTAAGGATTATTTTTACTTGAAAGGCAGATTTATAGAGAAAGGAGGAGAGATAGAATTGTGTATCTACTACTTCACTCCCCAAGTAGTCACAATGGCTGGAGCTGGAGAGGTCAGAAGCCAGGAGCTCAGAGCTTCCTCCAGGTCTCCCCAGGTTGGACGAGGAGCCTAAGCACCTGACCCATCTGTTTTCCCAGGCACATTAGTAGGGAGCTAGGAACACAAGCAGAGCATCTGGGACTTGAACTGGCACCCCCATGGTAATCTGCAACTACAGGCAGAGGCATTACTTAACACCACTCCTCTGATGCCCACATCTGTATTTATTTATTTATGAAATGTATTTAAAAAGCAGAGTTACAGAGAGAGGAGGCACTTTGGCCATCTTTGCCAACCTTCCCACGCCATTAGCAGATTGCCGAATGGGAGGTGGGCCAGCTGGGTCTCCAACTGACTTACACATGTGTCATTAACGTTGAATTCCACAATGTTGCCCCCTTAATTTGCATGGTTTTTAAAAAAGATTTACTTTTATTACAAAGTCAGATATACAGAGAGGAGGAGAGACAGAGAGGAAGATCTTCCGTCCGATGATTCACTCCCCAAGTGAGCCGCAACGGGCCGGTGCGCGCCGATCCGATGCCGGGAACCAGGAACCTCTCCCAGGTCTCCCACGCGGGTGCAGGGTCCCAAAGCATTGGGCCATCCTCGACTGCTTTCCCAGGCCACAAGCAGGGAGCTGGATGGGAAGTGGAGCTGCCGGGATTAGAACCGGCGCCCATATGGGATCCCGGGGTGTTCAAGGCGAGGACTTTAGCCACTAGGCCACGCCGCCGGGCCCCTTAATTTGCATGTTTTCAATAATGACTTTAAGCATTTATATTTACTAGCCATAACTTATGTTTGTTTTGTTTGTTTATGTATTCAAAAGGCAGAGTGACAAAGATCTTTCATCTTCTGGTTCACTCCACAAATGTTTGCAGCAGCTGGGGCTTGGCCAGGCAAAGGCTGGAGCCAGGCTCTCCGTCTGGAGTACTCATGCAGATGGCAGGGGCCCAGGTACCCAAGTCACCTTGTACTGCCTCCCAGGCACGGCTCCTCAGGAAGCTGGCTAGTAGACCTGCAGTAGCCAAGACTTGAATGAGACATTTTGACCTGAGATGCAGGAGTCTTAAGCAGTGGTTTAACATGTGGTGCCATAAAGCCCACCCCTTAATTTTCTTTTCTTTTTTTTTTTTTTTAAAGATTTTATTATTACTGAAAAGCCGGATATACAGAGAGGAGGAGAGACAGAGAGGAAGATCTTCCATCCGATGTTTCACTCCCCAAGTGAGCCGCAACGGGCCGGTACGCGCCAAACCGATGCCGGGACCAGGAACCTCTTCCAGGTCTCCCACGCGGGTGCAGGGTCCCAAAGCTTTGGGTCGTCCTCTCCTGCTTTCCCAGGCCACAAGCAGGGAGCTGGATGGGAAGTGGAGCTGCCGGGATTAGAACTGGCGCCCATATGGGATCCCGGGGCTTTCAAGGCGAGGACTTTAGCCGCTAGACCACGCCGCCGGGCCCAATTTTCAATCTTTATACTCATCATATTCATCTCTCTGTTGAAATTCTCCTCCGAGAAGATGATGAGACTTCATCCCCATTTCCTTGTTCCCCACAGAAATGCCCGAAATGCACGACACTGCAAAACAAGCAGCAGCAACGCTCGGAAATCAGGCCAACTGTGAGAGCACATGGATAAAGCAAGGACAAACATTCTCTGGCTCACTCTCCAACAGTCACATTGGAGCCTCTGACTCCTCCAGGGCATATGACCTTGCAAGGGAAATATTCAAGGCAAGGGCGCAACAGTAGCTCAAGGAAGTAAGGTTTGAATTTTCCACAAACCACACCCAGACTCCAATATGCAGAAGCTTCCTGGGTTAGGTGCTACTCTGGGCTCCTAGAAAAGGATGGCGCTGCAGGTAAACAAAGGAAGAAAAATAGCAGCGATGAGAAGAGAAGCTGGCCGAGAACTGCAGGCTAAGCTGAACGAGGCGCTAAAGTGCCCCAGTTATTTTGCCCCCAGCCAAGAACTCTGCTCCTTGGGTCCGGCGGCGTGGCCTAGAGGCTAAAGTCTGCCTTGAATGCGCCGGGATCCCATATGGGCACGTTTTTTTTATGATTTATTTATTTCTATTGGAAAGTCAGATATACAGAGAGGAGGAGAGACAGAGAGGAAGATCTTCCATCTGATGATTCACTCCCCATGTGAGCGCAACGGCCGATGCTATGCCGATCCAAAGCCAGGAGCCAGGAGCCTCCTCCAGGTCTCCCACGCGAGTACAGAGTCCCAAGGCTTTGGGCCTTCCTTGACTGCTTTCCCAGGCCACAAGCAGAGAGCTGGATGGGAAGTGGAGCTGCCGGGATCAGAACCGGCACCCATATGGGATCCCAGCGTGTTCAAGGCGAGGACTTAAGCCACTAGGCCACACCACCGGGCCCCGGCACCAGTTTTAATGCCGGCAGCTCCACTTCCCATCCAGTTCCCTGCTTGTGGCCTGGGAAAGCAGTCGAAGATGGTTCAATGCTTTGGGATCCTGCACCCGTGTGGGAGACCTGGAGGAGGTTCCTGGCTTCCCTGGTCACTTGGGGAGTGAATCATCAGATGTAAGATCTTCCTCTCCATCTCTCCTCCTCTCTGTATATCTAACTTTGTAATAAAAAATAATCTTAAAAAAAAAAAAACTCTGCTCCTTATCACATGTTGCAGAAACAAAGTATTCTCCTCTATTTCCTCTTTCCATTCCCCAGCTACTTATTCACAAGAAAAATAACACAACCACAAAGCCATCTTGCTGAATTTTCTTCCTCTTTGCTTTTAAAACCACACATCTGCTAGCAACCAAGTCTTGCACAGAGCATGCCTTAGTGGCCAGAGGAAAGGCTCAGTGGACTCAGCCAGAGCAGAAAGTTAACCGGTGCTGACCCCTCCTCCCCAGCCAGCTACCCGCCTCACATCTCGTTCTCATGGGCCCTGCTTGCAGTCTTACACTACAAAGAGTTAAGAGTCACATGATTGTGGTCTTACTGGAGACTACAAAGTCCTCCTTCCCCTGGGATCATGTGTATCTTCCAAACGTAAAACTTACAAAATAACTAAAACCAATGATCTGCAAATCATTCATTGTGTCTTAGATGGTGTCAGAAATAAACGAAATCCAGCAAGCCGTCTTACAAACTTAACACAAAGCAGTCCTTTAATCTTAACACATGCAACAAGTAATTGCTGAATATTTACTATGTTCCAGTCACACTCACAGTAACAGTGGCCAATGGAGGCATGTTCAGCAGACTGACAAACTTGGCCACCTATTAACCTAGTCACCTGTTTCATATTGGAAGGTAAGCAAATACAGTATGGGTCAGGGTTGCATGTTGATATTCACATAATAATCTTCCACTGTTCAACAGAACAACTGGGGGAAAAGTTGGTGGCAGTAGTACTGGTTTGAGGTAACTCAGAGGGCAGACCACGGCAATGGTGTTAACTTGGCCGGCACCATCAGAACATACCTGGAAAGCCCTCCTTCCAAGGCTGGCCAACCAAACACCACCTCATTTTAACTTAGGGACTGGAAAGTCATTTCTTCATGGAGCTGACTTATGACTTCTCACACGAATCCCGAATTGACTGCCCATCCTGCGTGCCAGCTCTGGTTATGTAGCTTTGCACAGGTCCCTGTGTCTCAACAACCGTGAGGGTCACCTATATATCCAGCCTTGGTCCCGTTTTCAAAAGGACCTGGTCAGCATCAAGCGTCTTGGCTGTTGGCTAAGGCCACACAACGGGTCAATAAGCTTTCATCCTGACCCCCCACCCCCGCCCTCCCTGAGCCCTGTAGCAGCAGGCATTTGGGGATGAATGCCTAATACAGCCCAAGATCCCAGGTTAGTGCGACCCCACTGTGGGTTCAGGGAAGTAGTGAGCGGTGGAGGGGATTGGACCCTGGGAAGGTTGAGTCGGCAGTTGGAGAGAAAGGCGGGAGGCGGCAGAGTGTGTGGGACCTGACGTCCGGCGGATGCCCGGGTGGGTGTCAAGGTGTCTGCGGGTGGGGAGACGGGCAGTGCTGCAGGGCCGTCCAGCTCTCGGAGAAACGACTCACCAGAGAGGTTGGGATGCGGCCAGGACCCGGCCCCGAAGAGCAGTTCCCGGTAACGCTGGAAAGCCTGGTCCAGGACGGAGCAGCCCGGCTGCACGGCCGAGCTCGCATGGTAGCTGAACTGGAAGCTGTTCGGGTACAGGGTGTAGTGTCGGCTGGAGGTGTGGATGTACTGCGGCCAGGGCCACAGGGCCGCCGCCCGGCCAGCGAATGCTGCCGCCAGCAGCAGCCACAGCCACCGCCCGGAGCCGGCCATGGCCCGCCGGTGACCGCCCCAGCGGGCCGAGCTGCGCGAGCCCAGGTCAGGTGGACGGCGCCCACGTGAGGGACCAGCGCAGGGTCACGTGGCCGGGACACATCACGTGACTGGGCTCGCGTGTCGAGGGCCGCCGGCCACACTTCCGTGATCAGTTTGCTGCATTTTCGCTTCCTCGCTAGGCGCCAAGCGGGGGAACACTGGGTCCTAGCACCTCACGACCCTTCCCCGCGGGAGCCTGCCCTGCGTCCGGGTTAGCAGACATCGCCCTCTTGGGGATGCGTGAGGGGTGTCGAGCGGAGGGGAAGTTGCCCCGCTGAGGACACCTGGCAAGTCCCAGGACAAAGGTGCAAGCAGCGTGTCACTTTGACCACAGATGCCGTAGGGCAAGGAGGGAGGGCAGTGGACCCCGAGGCTGAACTGTAGGCTTGGAGAGGGGTCGTTGGGTCACAGTCCCGGGACCCGTCTGTGCCTAGGAAACGTGTCTTCCCAGGGCCAGCCTCAGATGTCAGCTCTTCCCTCCCAACGGTTGGCTGCAGGTGGTCCTCTGATTTCCGAGGTGCCAGGTGGAGGATGAAAGTGGGGTTGCCCCTCAGGAGCTTCGTTCTCTGGGCTACAGAAATTTGATGGGTCAGAAGCTACTTGGCTAGGGGGTGAGAGTTAAACATGGAAGGTGAAAGATAATGAACTGCAAATCTGTAAGTCTTGATCATGCCTACGAGGTTAGCAGCCCCAGAACCTGTCTGTTAATGGCCAGGCTATGAGAGCGTGCATAGTTAAGTCCTGGCCTGCAAAAGGAGATAAAATCAGTACTGATGCACAATTTGCTTGGCTAGTAGGTATTTTTCTAAAATTGTGACCTTGCATTTCAGTATGAAAACAACTGTGAGGATCAGGAAAAGAGCCTTGAGAATAAAAGGGCTTTTAAACGCACAATCTTATGTATTTAGGTTTTAGGTCCCTGAGTTAGTAAGGTAGGTCCATAAACGTAGAATGTAGTAGAGGAAGCAGAATTTCCATCTGAGTCACAAGTTCATTTCTCCAGTGCTTATATCTCAACTTTTATTGTGTGTGTTTGTGCGCGTCTGGGTCTCTGTTGGCCATTGGAGAATTTAGCCAGGTTCCCAAGGCAGAGGCTGCTCTGGGAATTATTACAGAGGAGCTGAGTTCATGGTCAATAGTTCGAAGGTGAGAGTCCAAAATGAAGTGGAGTTTCAGGCACCCTCTCCTGGGAGTGGCAGCAGGGGAAAGGTGGACCCATATAAAAAGGATCACCTGGAAATGTTGGTAGAGGCACTCTTCCAAGCGTGCTATTCCAGGCCTCCTCTCTTGCCCGTGTATCAGATAACCAGCAAGTTAATGAGTGACAGTTTGCATAATCCAAATCCAAATATTCAGAGCCTGGAATTAAAAAAAAAAAAAAGGTAATGGTGATTTAAATGAATAAAGGGTTATTGAGCCATATAAATTCTTTGGATGTCTATAACCTTGGCACCAACGTTGGCGGAAGATGACACAAATGACGAGTGGTAATTGCTTGCTTGCTCACTTATTCCATTCAGCTTGATAAATGAATAAAAGCATTCTATTCTCCAAACTTTTACTAAAAAGGAACTTAGCTATCTGAAAGAGAGTTCGCTGTTGGACTGTGTTTCAAGTTTTCATCTGATAAAGGAGTCATCACTACAGGAGCAGAGAGTCGGGGTGACTCAGTTCCCCTACTCCCTGAGGGAAGTCCTCAACACCATGTGTTCCAACAGTGACCTTTGACATGGCTCCGCCAATAAGAAACGGCCGAGGCTAGTAGGAGACGCATGAGCAAAGCACCAAAATGTGAGAGAAGATGGCAGAGAGCTGGGATTTATGAGGACAGTAAAAGAGCAGGTGCCCCGGGCCCCTCACGGTCTGATCCTCTACAAGGCTCCTTTCTTCCCTGAAATGCCTTTTCCTGCCTCCCAGTTCCACCACCTACGGAAAGGTCTAAATTCATAATTTGCCATCCAGGATGTCTCTGGAGTTGTCAGAGCTGGGTAATCACATAGTTGTCAAAACTTATCTCCATTCAGTGGCCTATCTCAAGGGTATTGTAATTGCTTGTTTGCTTGCCTGCCTTCAGTTGCTAGAGGCAAATCCCCTAAAGTCAGGGGCAGTGGCCACTCTTGTGTCTGGCACAACAGTGAATGCCTGATAAAACTAAATGACTGTGAAGGGTTCCAAATACCTTTTCTTCTATTGAACTGTGGACTTTAGCCGTTAGAGCTAAGCCTAGGCCAGACCAACAGGAATCTTATGAGTGGAGTCCAAGTTGCTGAGTCAGCTTCAGTGGAGAGCAGCAATCTGTGCCGTGATTGGAGAGACTAAGCTCTTGTGAAGGACACCCTCCCAAGTGAGCCTCCCTGTTAGTCCTTGCTCCCTGCGGGGCAACATGATGAAATGAGTGCCATCTTGCTTTACCACTGTGCCTGACTGCCTAGCCCAGACCCCTCTGCACACAGTGTCATCGGCCAAGTCTTTGTTTAATGAATACCTGGCATGAGGATGTATTTGTGCTGAATTTTTAAGAGGGGATTGTGACGTGTGGAGGAAAAGCAGAGCGATATAGAGAAGGACTACAGTCTGGGTGGAGAGCCCCGACTTCTCCATGGCAGAGTGCCACGTTCTGAAAGAGTGCCTGGCACATGGCAGCCCTGGAGCCTATGTTCCAGCGAAGCTTTCTGGATGAAGAGAATGAAATGGCAAGTGAACCAAGACAGAGCTCTCTGTAGAAACTAGGAAGAGAACACCGATGCAAGCAGTAGCAGAAAGTGGGTTGAGCTAAGCTATCAAAGAGAAGAGAATGTTCGGAGGGAGGCACTGGCAAGCATAGGTCATTGCATTTTTCTCCCTAACAATGGATTTCACAGCTGAGGAAACTGGCTTGAGAATGAAAAATTTCTTGGGGTGGGCCATTTGTGATATTATCATCCATATCTTTTTTTTTTTTTTTTTTAAGATTTAGTGGCTGCTATTGTGTTGCATTTGGTTTTGGTCCCAGCTGGTCTATTTCTTTCTTTTTTTTTTTTTTTTAAGATTTATTTACTTTATTACAAAGTCAGATATACAGAGAGGAGGAGAGACAGAGAGGAAGATCTTCCGTCCGATGATTCACTCCCCAAGTAAGCCGCAACGGGCCGGTGCGCGCCGATCCGAAGCCAGGATCCAGGAGCCTCTTCCAGGTCTCCCACGCGGGTGCAGGGTCCCAAGGCTTTGGGCCGTCCTCGACTGCTTTCCCAGGCCACAAGCAGGGAGCTGGATGGGAAGTGGAGCTGCCGGGATTAGAGCCGGTGCCAATATGCGATCCCGGGGCTTTCAAGGCGAGGACTTTAGCTGCTATGCTACCACGCCGGGCCCCAGCTGGTCTTATTTCCAACTCAGCTCCCTGCCGATATACCTGATGAAAACATTGGAAGGTGGTCCAACTGCTTGGAACCCTACCACCTGTGTGTGGAATAGTCAGCTCCAGCCTGGACCAGCCCCAAAGCTTGAGGAGTAAACCAGCAGATGGAAGATCTCTCTCTCTCTCTCTCTGTTTCTTTTTGTTTCTGTAACTGCTTTTCCAATAATTTTTTCACAAGATCTACTTGTCTTGGGTTCACAAATTTTAGCTTCAGTCTGTCACAGCTCCAACTGTTGCAGGCACTTGAGGAGTGAACAACTAGATGGGAACGCCCCTCTCGTGAATCTATCTCCGTCTCATCCTCTCTCTTTCTACCTTTCAAACAGAGGGAAAAATTAATCAGATCGTCATAATTGACCAAGGCTCCCCCGACACTTGCAGGGAACGATGTATGGACCCAGATCTTCTGCTTCCTTGAGCACGGGCTGCTCACAGGAAGCCAGTGAGATTCCTCTAGTTAGACAATGACAAGGCCACAGTTGAGATTTCCCAAGACACATATGTTAATAAAACACAGACAAGATCCATGGACCCAGCCACATGTATGGAGAATGAACTCTGAGGCTGCTGACTCAGAGCTCTCTGGTTTTTCTTCATGTAAAAAATGATCTATTTGGGGGCCCGGCGGCGTGGCCTAGCGGCTAAAGTCCTCGCCTTGAAAGCCCCGGGATCCCATATGGGCGCCGGTTCTAACCCCGGCAGCTCCACTTCCCATCCAGCTCCCTGCTTGTGGCCTGGGAAAGCAGGAGAGGACGGCCCAATGCATTGGGACCCTGCACCCGCGTGGGAGACCTAGAAGAGGTTCCTGGCTCCTGGCTTAGGATTGGCGCACCAGCTGTTGTGGTTACTTGGGGAGTGAATCATCAGACGGAAGATCTTCCTCTCTGTCTCTCCTTCTCTGTGTATATCTGGCTGTAATAAAATGAATAAATCATTAAAAAAAAATGATCTATTTGGGGGCCCAGCGCAACAGCGTAGTGGTTAAGGTCCTCACCTTGCACACGCCTGGGATCCCATATGGTTGCCGGTTCTAATCCTGGCAGCCCTACTTCCCATCCAGCTCGCTGCTTGTGGCCTGGGAAAGCAGTCGAGGACGGCCCAAAGCCATGGGATCCTGCACCCACGTGGGAGACCTGGAGGAGGCTCCTGGCTCCTGGCTTTGGATTGGCTCAGCTTCAGCTGTTGCGGCTCACTTGGGGAGTGAACCATCGGATGGAAGATCTTCCACTCTGTCGCTTCTCTGTATATCTGGCTTTCCAATAAAAATAAATAAATCTTAAAAAATGATCTATTTGGGCCCAGCGGCGTGGCCTAGCAGCTAAAATCCTCGCCTTGAAAGCCCCGGGATCCCATATGGGTGCCGGTTCTAATCCCGACAGCTCCACTTTCCATCCAGCTCCCTGCTTGTGGCCTGGGAAAGCAGTCGAGGACTGCCCAAAGCCTTGGGACCCTGCATCCATGTGGGAGACCCGGAAGAGGCTCTTGGCTCCTGGCTTCGGATCGGCGTAGCACTGGCCGTTGTGCTCACTTGGGGAGTGAATCATCGGACGGAAGAGCATCTTCTCTGTCTCTCCTCCTCTCTGTATATCTGACCTTGTAATAAAAATAAATAAATATTTTTTTTAAAATGATCTATTTGAAAGAGATCATTTCTCAGCCTTTTGGCTAAGATCAAGAGTAAGAGTTGAGAGTAGAGAGAGAAGCAGAAGACTTCCATCCACTGGTTCATTCCTCAGACGGCCTTAGTGGCCAGCACTGTGCCAGGCCAGAACTAAGAGCTTTTTCCAAACCTCCCATGTGGGGAGCAGGAACACAAACACTCAAACCCTACATTTCCCAAGTGGATTAGTAGGGACCTGAATTGGAAGAGGAGCAGCCAGTGTTCAAACCCTTGCTGAAATGCTGGTATTGTGGGTGGTAGTTTAACAAACTGTGACACAGTAGCAGTTTCAACCTGGCCTTCATTTGATCCACCCAGAGTAATTAAGCTGCTTCTAGTACCCTGAGAACATCACACTATCCACTGCTTCCTGTTTTGGGACACTCTCCTTCACCCAGGCTATCGGAGAAAGTGCTTTTAAAAGTCCATCAATGGGCCCGGCGGCATGGCCTAGCAGCTGAAGTCCTCGCCTTGAACGCCCCGGGATCCCATATGGGCGCCGGTTCTAATCCCAGCAGCTCCACTTCCCATCCAGCTCCCTCCCTGCTTGTGGCCTGGGAAAGCAGTTGAGGATGACCCAAAGCCTTGGGACCCCGCACCCGCGTGGGAGACCCGGAAGAGGTTCCAGGTTCCCGGCTTCGGATCGGCGCGCATTGGCCCATTGCGGCTCACTTGGGGAGTGAATCATCGGAAGGAAGATCTTCCTCTCTGTCTCTCCTCCTCTCTGTATATCCGACTTTCCAATAAAAATGAATAAATCTTTTAAAAAAAGTCCATCAAGCCACCTTTGTCATCAATTCTTCCTCCCTAATTTTCTTCTGATAATATTAAACATTCTGTCCTCTCTACCTTGGCGTGAAAATGAGTGATCAGTCAATTATTCCAGATCAAACACTGTGTTCTTGGCATGGGGGCTAAAGCTAGGAGGCAAAGTCAACTGCCACCCTCTAGGGCAGGGCTAGTTCCCTCTCAGCAAGTTACATGTTTGGGAAGAGCAGAGTGTCAGGGTGCCTAGAGTCAGCTTGCACTTTGGAATCCGGGTTTCTTTCTGGATGGTAATGTGGCAGAATGGACGTGAGAGCCAGTTCTCAAGCAGAACAGGATGACACCTGGATTGCATCTTGCATTGATTATGGGCCACATGGAGAGAGCACTTAGGTTATGCTGGCTGTAGGACACAGCCCTGGAATGTCAGCTTTCAGATCACTTAGCTTCCCAGGTTGGGTATCCCCAGTACTAGGAATCCTGACATTCCCACAGCAACCAGTCGGTAGCAGCTTCATCTGTGATGTCATTTCCTTTGATTGGCTCCATGAGCCTAAGACATTGAGGGAGCTAAAACAGGAAGTGAAGGGCAGGGATGGGTGCTGTGAATAGGAAAGACTAGCAATCTGGTCCATTAGGCTGTGGAAACGCTCCTGGGCCTTCAACCAAAAGCAGGGACAAGAGTAGGATCTGGGCCCAGCGGCGTGGCCTAGCGGCTGAAGTCCTCACCTTGAATGCACCCGGGATCCCATATGAGCGCTGGTTCTAATCTTGGCAGCTCCACTTCCCATCCAGCTCCCTCCCTGCTTGTGGCCTGGGAAAGCAGTCAAGGATGGCCCAAAACCTTGGGACCCTGCACCCGTGTGGGAGACCTGGAGGAAGTTCCTATTTCCTGGCTTCGGATCGGCACAGCACCAGCTGTTGTGGCCCACTTGGAGAGTGAATCATCGGACAGAAGATTTTGCTTTCTGTCTCTTCTCCTCTCTGTATATCTGACTTTGTAATAAAATAAATAAATCTTAAAAAAAAAAAGAGTAGAATCTGCAGTCTGCCAATAAGGATCTCCTAGAGACGTCTGAGTTACACCCGTCTTGGGACACACTTTTTTTTTTGTTTGTTTGTTTTTGGTCCCAGTACTTGCCTCAAAGCCTCATAGTAACTGCTCACAAAATACTGTGAGAAAAAAAATCTATGGTGCATTTTCAGTTAAGAACAAAAGAGAAACTTCACCGGAATGCACCCATGATACTAGGCGTTAGTGGTGCCATGTAGGGTAAAGGATTGCAAATAAATCCAAAGTAGGTCAGCTGCCGAGTCTGCACGGTAAACCCCGGGCCAACTGTTCATCTTTGTAACCTTCAGCACTTTTACAATCTGTAAGTATCAGATGCCTGATACACAGCATCATCAGGTCCTGGAATCCTTACTGTTATCCCAGCACCATCCCCCTCCTGCCCTGTCCTAGATCCACCCAACAACTCTCTTCTCCATTCTCCCATTTTAGACAATGATGCTGAGTTTAGATCATACCTCCCAAGTTTCTCAGCCAAAGAGGAGCTTGGAGAAAGGGACCTTGGCATGGCAGGGATCAAAAGGAACCAAGTGTCTGTGAGAGATGCCTGTCTCCACCTGCTGGCCACTACTCTTGAGTCCAGATAGCAATAAATGCCTCTTCATGCTTCCAAGTCTATCCTTTGGCAGGTAGGTGGTCTCAAGTGGGCATATTTCCAACAATATCATGGAAGTCAGTAGAGGTGTCAAGGCAATAGCACTTATATGTGCACATGCTTCACATGGGTTAATCTCTTTCTAGTATGGCAGAGGAACCACAAAGGGGTACTATGTTGTGTAGTACCCCGAACCCTCAGGTTCCAGCAGTATGTACAAGGAAGCACCCAGACAAATTCCGTGGCAGTTAGGACAGTGAACTGGCCACCAAGATGGAGAGCAATGAGAATTTAGTCCTGACTTTTTATAACCCTAAGGTTCCCAAAGTCAAGGGGAACAGGAAGTACCAAAGGGTGAGCAGGCTCCTAAGTGGAGGCCAGGTGGGAGGATGAGGACTTAGACAAAGGCAGGGCTGGACAGAGCATCCTAAAGGCAGAGAAAGTTGCACCCCCTCCCCCTGACACTCTGTAGGAAAAGATGTGCACAGATGAACCCCACACGGGGACACTTGAGGTGGAGAAGAGGAGAAGGCCCTGGGATTTAGGGGCTATCTTCCCAAGTGGGCAACATCTCCCTCCTCCTTGTAGCCTACTCTCCCCACCAACAAACACCCGAGTGCCTCAATGCCTCTCCGGAGGCGACAGCAGCACGTGAGTCAGACACACACCTACATCCGGATGTTCTGTGGCAGCCTCTCGGGCTTTGGCCTCTTCATGACCCTCTGCATGAGCCCCCTGAGCTGGGTGCAGTTGCTGGTGACCAAAGATGGTACGGAGCTCTACGCGGGACTCTGGACCCTGTGCAGCCACGAGTTGTGCTGGACTCACACACCCAAGCCGCCCTGTGAGTGCCACAAAATGACATGCTGACACATGCACCAGTCTCCTTTCTTCCTCCGGGGTCTCTCGGCCTTCACCTCTGCAGGTCCAGGAATGGGGCTCAGCTGAGGGTGAACAGAGCCGTGTTGTCTTTAGTATTCTCTTGCTCCATCCTGTCCCAGGGTATTTCGTGGTACAGCCCGTGGTTTGATAGCTATTTTTGTGCTACGTGTCAAAGGAGGTATTACTGTGCAGTTGGGGTGTTAAGATGCTTTGTAGAAAAGCCAGGTGTCCAGCCCTTCACCAGATCTGTTCTTCTGGGTTCACGTGTTCTAGCAGTAGTTGGGGATCTGGTGTTCCATGGCCTCAGCCCTACTGAGTCAATTGTGTCAAGTTTCGTGTGACTTTAAATAAGTCTGTGGGTACAATGCAAAACATTTTAGAAAATGTTTTGACATTTTTAAGAAGATTTATTTATTTTTATTGCAAAGGCAGATTTACATGCAGAAGGACAGAGAGAAAGATCTTCTATCCCCTGGTTCACTTCCCAAATGGCCACAATGGTCAGAGCTGAACCAAAGCTGGGAACCAGGAGCTTCCTCCAGGTCTCACATGCAGGTGCAGGCACCCAAGGCTTTGGGCCGTCCTCAACTGCTTTCCCAGGCCACAAGCAGGGGGCTGGAAGGGAAGCGGAGAAAATGGGACATGAACCGGTGCCCATATGGGATCTTGGCGCATGCAAGGCAAGGACTTTAGCCAATAGGCTAGCATGCTTGGCCCCCACATTTTTATCTTTGAACATTTGTTTATATTTGAAAGACACATACACGGAGAGTGAGAGAGAGAGAGAGAGAGAGAGAGAGAGAGAGAGAGAGAGAGAGAGAGAGAAAGAGAAAGAGGAGAGATCTTTCCATCAATTGATTGATTCCTCAAATGGCCTCAATGGTCAGGGCTGGGCCAGGCTGAAGCTAGGAGCTTGGACCTCCATTTGGATTTTCCACGTGGACAGTTGGGAACCTAAGCACTTTTTCCATGTTCTGTTGCCTTCCCAGGTGTGTTAGCAGGGAGCAGGCTTGGAAGTGGAACAGCAGGATGAAAATGGGCACTCATGCAGAATGCTGGCAGCACAGGTGGTAACTGTATCACATCACTGAACCCAGAATACTTTCTGGGGGCCAGAAGATTTCCTAGTAAAGACTTGGAAGACATATCTGTACCAATAGTATTCCAATCACCTGCAAGATAAACAGGTGTAGTGGAAGAAAACTTCAGGAGCAAAGCATTTTCTGCCTTTCTCAGAAGAGCAGGAATCAGCTTTCCAGGTCCCATAGTAACACATTGCTGTTGCATTTACCATTAAAGCAGGATCTTTTGAAGCAGCCTGCTGGGGGAGAGCCCAGACCAAAGGCAGGCAGATGGTCCAAATGCATTGTCAAGCACCCAGAAAAAGCAGGGCTTGTGTTTGTACCAGTTATAAAAGATAAAGACTGATAAAGATAAAGGCTGATAAAATTTCAGCTATCAAACAGATTTCAAAATGGTAGGTTTTGTTTATACAAGCATCCTGGGGGCTACCACAATGACTCATTGGCTAATTTTCTGACTGCAAGTACTGGCATCCCATCCAGTTAATGTCCCACATGTTCCACTTCTCAACCAGCAGGAAAAGCAGTAGAGAATGGCTCAAAGTCCTTGGGCACCCGTGTGGAAGACCTGAAAGAAGCCCCTGCTCCCAGCTCCGGATACACTCTGCTCTAGGCATTGTGGCCATTTGATGAACAAATTAACAGACGGAAGATCTTTCTCTCTGTTTCTGCTCTCTCTAAAAATCTGCCTTTATAAACAAAAATAAACAAATCTTTTTTTTAAAAGAGTAGTCTTATTATACAGGACCAGAAATTTAAGAATGTTCATCTCTACTTTTTGTAACAAAATACTAATTTATTTATGAAAGGTAAAATTACAAAGAGTAAGAGATCCCCCATCCATTGGTTCACTCTCAAATGACTGCAATGATCAGGGTTGGGCCAGGCTAAAGCCAGGAGGTTCAAATCCATCTGGATTTCCTGCATGGCTGGCAAGAGTCCAAGCACTTGGGTCATCTTTTGCTGTCTTCTTATCCACATTAACAAGGGACTTGGTCACAAGCAGAACACCTGTGGGTTGACCATGTCACGAGTAGCAGCTAAGCCCACTGTGCCACAGTGCCAGCCCCTTTTCAGATCTTTGGACTCAGTATTTCTACATGTAGAAATTAATGTTAAGGAAATAACTACAGATGGCATCCACAGATTATGCTGCAGTTACATTTAAACAACTGGGTTTCCAGACTAAAACTCAAGCTTTAAGATTATTGTTTAATAGATTCACATCTTGAAATGTTGTCACAGATCTAAACATTGATTTCTTAAAGGCCTGAATTTATTTTTAAACTGGATTGCTCATCGTTAACAGAATGGTCACTAAGCATCCCTTCAGGTACACAGTTATAAGAACCTGTTCTGGGGCCCGGCGCGATAGTGTAGCAGTTAAAGTCCTTGCCTTGAATGCGCCGAGATTCCATATGCTCGCCAGTTGGGATTAGAATAATCCCGGTGGCCCCATTTCCCATCCAGCTCCCTCTTGTGGCCTGGGAAAGCCATAGAGATCAGCCCAAAGCCTTGGAACCCTGCACCTGCGTGGGAGACCTGGAAGAGGCTCCAGGCTCCTGGCTTTGGATTGGCTCAGCTCCAGATGTGGCGGCCACTTGGGGAGTAAATCTTCCATCGGATGGAAGATCTTTCTCACTGTCTCTCCTCCTCTCTGGCTAATCGGTAGTTAAGATAGCAATGAAGCCACTGGTTGTGACACTTGCAACCTCTACCAAGGTGGCTGGGGGGATGTATCAGCTCTGCTTCCATTTCCAGCATCCTGTTAATTCATTTCCTGGGGGCAGGGGTATCAAGGGATGGCTCAAGTAGTTGAGAACCTGTGCCACTCACATGGGAGACCCAGATGGAGGTCCAGGCTCCTTAGCTTCAGCCTGGCTCAGTTTTGGCCATTGCAGGTATTTGGGGACATGAAAAAGGTAATGAGTACTTTGTTTCTCTTCCTGTGAAATTAAATAAATAAATAGATAGATAAATAGATAAATAAATAAACAATAAATAAAATGGGTAGATTCCATGTATTTTTGTTTTTAAATTTTTTTGATGATGATTATGTAGTTGAGAAGGGTGCGTGGCCATGCGGACCACTGATTAGGGTTGGCAAGGATTGAGGAATAGGGGAAGGTGGATGAGAATTTTGTTTTCGATTTTCTTTGTTATTTTTTTAAAAAGATTTTTTTTCCCTAGAAAGTCAGACTTACAGAGAGAAAGATTTTCCATCCACTGGTTCACTCCCCAAGTGGTCACAATGGCAGGAGCTAAGCTGATCTGAAGCCAGGAGCTAGGAGCTTCTTCTGGGTCTCCCATGCAGATGCAGGGTCCCAAGGCTTTGGGCTGACCTCTATGGCTTTCCCAAGCCAAAAGCAGGGAGCTGGATGGGAAATGGGAACACTGGGATTAGAACCAGCACCCATATGGAAACCTGGCACAAGGCGAGGACTTTGGCCACTAGGCTACCATGCAGGGCCCTCCAATTTTCTTTTTCTTCTTCCTGTATTTGGGAGATGGGGGAAGAAAAAGGAAGAAGTCACACCCAGTCTCCCACCTGCATCAGTACCCAGGAATGGGGGATGGCCACCTAATGCCAAACCAGGGTCTCCGATGTGGAGCATGCTCCCAGGGTACTGCTCTCAAGTGGTTTCAATAGATCTGAAATGCTGTCCATGTCGCCGATCCAAGGATTAGGAAATCCTTCCAAGGTCCATTGGCTGGGACATAGTCCACCTTAGAGTCTCCATTTGCCCAGATACTTACTGTCAATGCTTGGCTGAGGGAGTTGTCCAAATTGTCTACCCTCCATCCCCTGCTATGTTACCAGATGCCCTCTTCGATTCATTTTGATCCTATAGGAAACTGTACTACTCAGATTCTGATTTGGGAACGTTTGTATTTGGCTTCCTTTTAGTTGCATGAAAAAAAAACTCTGAAATTAACCAAATACGAGGTGTTTTTAGAGTCTGAAGTTAGGTGTCTCATTTGGTGAGGTAATTTGTTGTGTGTGGTTATACGGGTCTGTGCCTCTGTCTTAATTTGTGGCTGTGCACCTGTGAACCTCTTGCCCAGGTAGTTCTCAGGAGGTGCAGAGTGAAGAAAAAGAAGATTCAGGGAGTGCCAACACGAGGGTCTCCTGCTCAGAAGGAAGAAGAGAGGGGACTTGATGTTGTAGACCAGAGTTGGGCAGACAGTGTCTTAGCTAGGGCTCCTTCAGCTTTCAAATACTAGAACTGTTTCAGGATTTGGGGTAATCCCTTCAGCTCCTGACGATGAGCAGTCTCCACCGGGCTCCCAGATGGGCACAATCAGGTCCACAACCTCAGCCGTGGAGCAGCTCTCTCTCTCTCTCTCTCTCTCTCTCTCTCTCTCTCAACCGCTCAGAGTTCCCTGTGGATGAGCGTATGGGCTCCCCCATGGTGGAATCTGTCTAGCTTTCCATTGTCTCAGTTCCAGCAGGCATTAAAGGAAAGCCGGATTTCCAAGTGTATGAACCACATTGGTGCAACCAGGGTCACGCTCCCTTTCAGGAGATGGGCTGCCCTGGCTTTCTTCTGTTCTGACACTGTTCGCCTGTTGGGGCCACAGGGCATCTTATCCCTTAGTGCAGCTGTGCAGGTTCCCTGGACAGGGATTACTATTACTGATCGTATTGGTATTTGGCAGGTCATGGAGAATGACATGGAATGAAGGAGGCTGATCTTGGATTGGAATCAGCTAGATGCCTGGTGTCTTCTCTCTGGGTCTCCTAGAAACTGGATTTGGATTCTTAGGCTCTGCTGTGCTTAAGGCGCTTACAGAGGTGGAAATGAGCTGATCCGTGTTAACACTGAGAGGGATGGAATGTGAGACAGAGAGGAACCCCACAAGGGATGCTGAAGACCCTGCTGGGTCTGTGGTATCTCAGACAAGCTACATCCACTTGCAATTTTAAGCTCCTGTCCATTCCTTTAATCATCAGTAAAATATTTTTAAAGATTTCTTTATTTATTTGAAAGACGGTGTTACAGAGACATGAGAGAGAGAGCACAAGAGAGGTCTTCCATTTTCTGGTTTATTCCCCACATGACCACAAGAGCTAAAGCTGGGTCCCATGGGAGCCTGGGACTCCATCTGATCCTTCCACATGGGCAGCAGGGGCCTAAACCCCTCGGTCCTCTTTCCACTGCCTGCCAAAGCAACTTAAGCAGGGAACTGGATCTGTAGGGGAGCAGACAGGAACTCAAACTTGCACTTCAGTGTGGATTGCCAGCATCACAACTTGGGAAGCTTAAACAATGGTGCCACAACAGCAGCCCTAACTTCAGTAAAATATTGAAGGGAGGTTAAGGGAAGGACCCATTCTATGACAGGAATGTAGCAGCAAGAATTATGCCACCATTGCTTCCCCCACTGCTTCATCACCACTCAGCAGCAGCTGAGCCAAAGAAAACAGAGTCCTGGCGTCAAGAAGCAAGGGTGGACCGAGCAATGCAGAACTCCAGTGAGAGTTGGGGAGCTAGAATTGGGGATGTTTTAAACACAAATGTGAGCTGGACCTGGGCGACTCTCTGGAGGGCAGGGAGGGAGAGAGATGGAGGGGGAGGTAATGAGAGATCTTTTTGGAGCGTTCTGTTACTACAATGTGGCCAACAGGGGCTGGAAACCAGTGCACTGTAGCAGCTGAAGTAAAGATGATATCATTTGTTCGGTCACAGTGATTGAATCCTGTGCATGCGAGATACTTCTCTGCAAGGCAAAACACAAATAGAAACAAGTCCAAGTGCAACCATGAGTAAATGATTAAGGAAAATAATTAATATGAGAGACTATGATTTTTTTTACAAGTGTCTGAGGAATTTCAAGGGGCAAAAAAATCCACATGCCATCTAGCATTATGTTCACTATGTTTAGAAGGGTAAAAAATTATGAGAAATAAACAAGAGAATGCCAGTGATACGCGCCTTGAAGTAGTGGGGTTGTAGCTAGTGTCTTTCCACCTCTTTGTATGTTTTACTTCTAGAATTAGAAGCAATAGTTAAAAAAAAGAAAAAAAGAAAAGATTGACAGGGGTCAGTGCAGTGACTCAACAGGCTAATCTCCCCTTGCAAATGCCAACACCCCCATATGGGTGTCGTTTCATGCCCTGGCCACTCCACTTTTGATCCAGCTCCCTGCTTATGGCCTTGGAAAGCAGTAGAGGATGGCCCAAAGTCTAGGGAGCCTGCAACCATGTGGGAGATCCGGAAGAAGCTCCTGGCTCCTGGCTTTGGATCAGCTCAGCTCCAGACACTGCGGCTGCTTGGCAAGTGAGCCAGCGGATGAAAGATCTTCCTCTTTGTCTCTTCTTCTCTCTGTAAATCTACCTTTCCAATAAAAATAAAATAAATCTCAAATCAAAATATAAATAAATATTTAAAAATCTATACATTTATTTGAAAGTCAGAGTTACAGAGAGAGGGAGAAAGTGAAAGATAAATCTTTTTTTAAAGATTTATTTATTTTTATTGGAAAGTTAGATATACAGAGAGGAGGAGAGACAGAGAGGAAGAACTTCGGTCCAATGATTCACTCCTTAACAGCTGAAATGCCTGGAGCTGAGCCAATCCGAACCCAGGAGCCTGGAGCCTCTTCTGGGTCTCCCACATGGTTGCAGGGTCCCAAAGCTTTGGGCCGACCTCGACTGCTTTCCCAGGCCACAAGCAGGGAGCTGAATGGGAAGTCAGGCCGCCAGGATTAGAATTTCGGTGCTCATATGGGATCCCAGTGCATGCAAGGCTAGGACTTTAGCCGTAAAGCTACCATACCAGCCCCAAGAGAGATAAATCTTATAAACCCTGGTTCACCTCCAGATGATCGCAACAGCTGGAACTACATTCCTCCAAAGCCAGGAACCAGGAGCTTCTTCCAGGTCTCCCATGTGGGTACGAGGATCCAAGGATTTGGTCCATCTTTGTTATTTCCCAGGATCATTATCGTGGAACTGGACTGGAAGTAGAGCAGCCGGAATACAAACCAATGCCCATACAGGATGCTGGCATTCCAGGTGGTGGCTTACTTGTCCCCTCAAATAGTTTTATGTTGGCCATTCCTCTGATAAGCTGGTTCACACCTAAGTTAGAGGCCAGGAATATGTTTTGAGGGCCTTGAGTTTAACAATGAAGAATTTGCCGGGTTCTTGTTTGTGCCCGGATGCTGTGTGGCCAGCTGGGCTTTCTCCTTCTCTGACACCGTGTAACTTCGTTAAGGGAGGCTCCTGCCTGAGTGAAAGGAGCCTCTGCTTTCCTCCTTCTGCAGATTTCCTCCAGTTTTCCAGGGCTGCCTTCATCCTCTCCATCCTCACCATACTTGTTGGCCTTGGTTGGCTCTTATTCTCTTGCCTGCCCAGAAGAGGAAGTGTGGTCGCCAACTTGGATCTGAAGGTATCCATGCTCAGCTTCACCTCAGGTACAGATCTAGACCGGCGGGATGACACCAGGTAAAATAGCCAAGGTGATGGGGCTTCCTCTGAGGAGCTTCCAAGATCTCCTCCTTGCCTCTGCTTTTTCACCCCCGACTCACATTGTCAGCTGTGACTGTATACAACACACCTTAGCTGAATCACATAGTACCGGAGCCCCCGACACACATGCTTCCTGTCCTTCATCTGGATGAATCCCCAAATTCTCCTTTTATTCCGGCCGCATTCATGGGTTCTGTGGGTTTCCTCAGAGCTAGGGGCAGTGGTCAAGCCAGACCTGAGCCATGAATGGTTACTGACTGCTTTCCCTCTCATCCCAGCTTCCTGCTTGCTCATATGCCTCAGCCTGTTTCTGGAACATGTGAACTGGCATTGCAAGGATGTCATGGAGCCAGATCTCCTGTGGACTTATTATCTGAACTGGTGGAGTGACTTCTTATACACATTTGCTGGTGAGTTGGTCCCTTGCCCTATGCTAGGAGGATGGGAGGGAAAATGGCTTCTGAAAAGGGAGATGGAATCCGGGAGACTTGGAAGTTCTGGCTGCCCCTTAAGAACATTTGTACCTGGAGAAATGCTATGGCATGGACGAGGAGACATGGGTTTTATGTCCTAGAGTTAGTAACCTGTTTTACCACCCAAATGAGGTGTGAGAAGATCGAATAACAGAGAAAATAGTAGTACCTTGCTTGAATGCAGTAGGTCCAAATGTTATTTTTAAAAATATTTATTTTATTTTACTTGAAAATTGGAGTTACAGAGAGGGAGTTACAGAGAGCAATATCTTCCATCTGCTGGTTCACTCCTCAGTTGGTCACAACAGCCAGAGCTGGGCCAGTACAAAGAGGGGAACCAGAAACATCTTCTTGGTTTCCCACAGGAATTCAGAAGCCCAGGCACGTGGCCTATGCTCTGCTGCTTTCCTAGGCCATAAACAGGGAGCTGGATCGGAAATGAAGCAGCTGTGACTAGAACCAGAACCTGTATGGGTTGTTGGTGCTGCAGGCTGAGGATTAACTATGCCACTGCACCAGCTCCTCAAATGTTATTCTAAACAGCCAGGGAAATTTGAAGACTCAAGAAGAACACTGTAAGTTAACTTGGCTCTGCTGGTGTGAAAGTACATTCATTGGTACGAGGCCTTCGGCCTTGGTATGAAATGATGACAAAGCTGGTGTGGCATAGGGGTTATACCACTGCCTGTGACACTGGCCTGCCATATGAGCACTGGTTTGGTTTGAGTCCTGGCTGCCCCTCTTCCCATCCAGCTCCCTGCTAAAGCGCCTGAGAAAGCAGCAGGAGATGGCCCAAGAGCTTGAAGCACTGCCACCCAGAAAGAGTTCTAGGACCTGGGTCTTGATTTATCCCAGCTGCAGCCACTGGGGCCATTGGGAGAGAAAACCAACAGAACTCTCTGTTTATCCCTCTCCCATCCCTGTAACTGCCTTGAAAATGACTTTTTTTTAATCCTAAAATAAGGGGGGGGGAGGGGAATGAGTAAGAATGGAAAAAGCCAGACAATCATCTGTATGTTGGTATTTCTCCTCTCCTAGGCATCATCAGTTTCCTCAACTACATATCTGTCATGTCTATTCCCTCGGACGAAAAGGCTTCCATGCCTCACCCAATGGAGAAGTCTCGCCTGGGGATTGGTCCCGCAATGACAGAGGTGCCTGATGATGCCAAGGAGTCAGGATCTTCCACAGAAGCTACACATGAAACTTAAGCCAGTGACGAAGCACAGGATGGTGGGCAACCACAGCAACACCTCTCTGCTGACCGTCTCACAAAAAGCAGGAGTCGCAGACTCCAGTATGGTGCAAGTTCTGGAAAACCTTCCCAACATCATGTCCACATCATTAAAGCTGGTGAAATGTCTTTTGTGGTGTGTTCAAACCTAAAATGTGTATGATGGTCATCAGGAAACTTGTGAACACTCACTGAAGAAAAACATTCCTGGAAGAAGTTAAGGTCGCGAGTAAGACTGTAGGAATAGAAGCAGTGATGTATGGAGCTGAGGGGTGCCAGGGGCGACAGGGGGTAGAAAGTCATTGATGTGGTTAGGATGCAAGGCACGAGGACTCTCTGCTGAATCTGTATGGGAGAAATTCCCAGAAATAAGATAAATGGCAATGGACATAATCTCTCCTGCCCACAGAGAGTTGTGGACTCTAGGGTATCCATGAGACCCTGTTTCCTGGAAACACTTATAGTCTATTAGTCTCCCTGTATGCCATTCTTTTTTTTTTTTAAGACTTATTTATTTTTATTTGAATGGCAGATTTTACAAAGAAAGAGCAAGATCTTCCATCCTTTGGTTCACTTCCCAAATGGCCACAATGGCTAGAGCTGAGATGATCCTAAGCTGGCAGTTGGGAGCTTCTTCCCAGTTTTCTACATGGGTGCAGGGGTCCGAGGAGTTGGGCCATCCTCTGTCGCTTTTCCAGGCCCTAAGTAGGGAGCTGGATCAGAAGTGGAGCAGCCAGGACCCAAACTGGCATCCATACAGGATGCTGGCACTACAGGCGGAAGACCAGCTTTCTCTACCACTGAGTCAGCACCCCCTCCACCCTTCAGATGCCATATTTAAATATTCATTTTTGGGGCTTAGCGTAATAGCTCAGTAGCTAAATCCTCATCTTGCATTTTCAGGATACTATGTGGATACTCATTCATGTCCTAGCTGCTTCACTTCCCATTCAGCTCCCTGCTTGTGGCCTGGGATATCACTGGAAGATGACCCAAAGCCTTGGAACCCTGTACCCACATGGGGGATCCAGGGGAGGCTCCTGGCTCCTGGCTTTGGATTGGCTCAGTTCCGGCCATGGCAGCCACTTGGGGAGTGAACCAGTGAACATAAGATCTTTCTGTCTCTGCTTCTCTCTGTAAATCTGACTTTCTAAGAAAAATTAAATCTTCATAAAATACATATTTTTTTTTAGCGACTGAGAAATGGAAAGGCAGTGCCCACAGCAGCCTGAGCTGGATGCAGACTGAACTCCATCTGAGTCTCCCACGTGGATGGCAGGGGCCCTGCCACTCAAGACTTCCCTGCTGAGTCTCCCACGTGGATGGCAGGGGCCCTGCCACTCAAGGCTTCCCTGCTGAGTCTCCCACATGGACGGCAGGGGCCCCGTCACTCAAGGTTTCCCTGCTTTCTGCCAGGAAGTGCATTAGAGGGAAGCTGGGGTCAGGAGCTGGAGTGGAGACTGGAACATTGTCTTTTGATGAGGGATGCCAGCATCCCTACTATCAGGCCAAACTCGTATTGTGACTCTTGATTCCTTAAGCATTAGTTATGTTTTACTGAGCCAGAGGGGACGAAAGGCCTTCTTAAGCATATGTAAGAACTTGAGAAATATCATCAACTTTTTGGTGTGTGCAGGTGTGTGCACCTGTTTGTGAATACACACACACACACACTCACACTTGCATCTTGTTTTGTCCTGCCTTAGAAAATTCATCTCTTGGGGCAGGCATTCGGCACAGCTGATAAGGTATCACTTGGATATGCCCACAGTCCGTATCCAGCATATCCTGGGTTTGGTTCCCATCTCTGATTCTGATCCAACTTACCTTGGAGGAGTGGGGCAGCAAGTGCTGGCTGCGGTACTGGAATCCCGGCCATCCCCGTTGGAGATTCAGATTGACTTCCAGGGTACAGATTTTGTGCATTTTGGGGATAAACCAGCAGGTGGGAGTTCTCTCTCTCCTTATTTCCCTGCTTCTCTTTCAAGTAATATAAAAATCAATCAAGAAAAAAAGGAGAAAAAGCCATCTTTTATGCACTGGCAGGTGATTTGCAAAGTCTTGCTTCACCTCCTTGCAGATGTTGCTCTGCCACTAATAGGCCTGTCTCCAGGGCCCACTGCCCCTCGTTGAGGCCTCTCTGCACCAAACTCCATTCTAGACGTTGGCTAGCAAAGCACTTACTGGTTTCACAATCAGGACACTTTGGTTTGCACACTTCAATCACATGACTCAAGTGATAAGTTGCCAAACACTGGTGACCTAAGAGGGATCTTTTTTTTTTTTTAATTTATTTTTATTGGAAAGTCAGATATACAAAGAGGAGAAGAGACAGAAAGGAAGCTCTTCCGTCCAATGGTTCACTCCCCAGGTGACTGCAACGGCTGGTGCTACGCCGATCCAAAGCCAGAAGCCAGGAACTTCTTCCACGTCTTCTGCATGGGTGCAGGGTCCCAAGGCTTTGGGCCATACTCAACTGCTTTCCCAGGCCACAAGCAAGGAGCTGGATGGGAAGTGGGGTCACTGGGATTAGAACTGGTGCCCATATGGGATCCTGGGGCACGTTCAAGGTGAGGACTTTAACTGTTAGGCCACCGTGCCGGGGCCCTACCTAAGAGGGATCTTAAGTGCAGGGAGAAGGTAGCAGGTCTGAGGTCCAGAAGCTGGAAAACATGAAGGCAGGAGATGCTATTGGGGCAGAAGAGGCTGCAGTGTTACAGATGTAGCTGTACACAGAGACAACCTCTTTTAACCCTCTGCATGTAGCCACCCCCATGAACATGAAATGGTACTGCAGGATGGATTTAATTTACATTTCTTTGATGACTAATGCTCTGAAACCCCCTTTTCACAACCCTTTGCATATCTTCCATTGTAAGTGTCTCATTTTGATCATGATGTCATCTTCTTATTATTAGTTGTAGCAGTTCTTTTTATATTTTGCAGACAAGTTGTTAGGCATGTTTTGCATTTATGGTTTGTGTATTCATGTTCTTTATGGTGCCTCTTGATGACCAGGAATATTAAACATTAACCACTTAAGTTTCTAGTTGTATTATTCACTACTGTAGATCTGCCTGGTGGGGCCAGTTCATCCTGGAAAATTTGTCATAGCTCTGGTCACAGGAATCTACTGGGAGCCATTGGCAGCTTCGCTCTCTTTCATGAACTCTGGGGTCTGGGGACGCACACTGGGGGTTGTCAGAGTGCACCTGAGATTGTGCATGTGTTCAGTCCCAAGGGCAGGTGGGGAGCAGGAAGGGAAAGGCCCCAGGCTCGTGTGGTGTGCCCGTGGGCCATGCTTGGGGTCTGGTGCATGCACTTGTGTCCCAGGCAAGCAGCGAGCTAAGGTCCCAGACCTGCACTCATGCCAGAGGACCAGGTTTGGGAACCCGTCTATGATGTTGGATCTCTGGTGGGCAGGCAGAGCTTCAGCCCAGCGTGCCACCCCACCAGAAGGCTGAGCTTGGGAAGACTGGCCTGGGAACCATAGATGGATCACAGGGATTATATATTGAACAGGGTAGAGGGTATGGGGATGTGTGGGAGGACCAGTGAGGAAGTATGTTGCAGGTGAGGAATGACTTCTGGGGAATTTCCACCAATAAGGCCATTATACTTGCAGGTAAGTGAGGGGGCTGAGACCAAGTGGTTTAGAAGGGGAAAGCTGGAAGATCTTTCTGGACCAAACTAATGTACCTGCCCTAGTGGGAGACCTGAGTTGGGCTCCTTAGCATCAACCACCGCTGACCACCAACCACCAGTGCACACAAAAGCTAGGGCTGGGAGCCTACCTGGCAGAGCCGGATCACAGTACCCACAGTGAGTATTGGAACAGGGTACTGGTCACGTTAGGCTGGGTCATGACGCTAAGCATCACATGAGAGAATCAGGTCTGGAGGTGAATTCTGTGGGGGGAGGAATGTGTGGTCCAACTACTATGGAATTTAAGAGCTGGCAATATTGACAGACTGAACAAGGCATGACCATGGAACCCTCTGGTGCTCATGAGAGCCAGGGAGGATGTAGGACGGGCTGGGCTAGGTCTCAGTTCCCGCCGATTCATGTGAAAGCTGTGTCTGAGCATGGACCACGTGTGACTGGGCTGTATCACTCAACAGAAAGAACTGGAATGGGCGCGGGTCACAACACCAGCCAATTTACATTAGGGCTGGGACTGGGGGTTGGCTGGGCTGGGCTAGGTTGCAGCACCCACCAGCATGAACTGGAACTAGGGGCAGACCTGGCTGGATCAGTCTACAGCACTTGCCAGCAAGCGCTGAGGTGAGACAGGCCATGCAACATTGGGCTGCAGACTGGGACTGGGGGCAGACCAGGCATGGCAGGGATACAATACCTGTTGGACTGCATATAATCTGGGTTAGGGGGAGAGCCAGGCTGGGCTAACCGACTATACCCATTATTGCATGCATAAATCAGAGTAAGAGCAGGCTGATTGGGTTTTGCTGCAGCATCAGCTGGAAAGTGCTAGGACTGCGGGCAAATCCAATGAAGCTAGACTGCAGAACCACCTGGAGAGTGTAAGATCTGAGACTGAGAGTGGGTCCAGTATGGAAACTGTGGGCACCTCTCTGATGGATTGCAACTCACACTTATGAGCATGACAACCAGAGCTGGAGGCAGGCCTGGCTAGTTAGGTGGTGGCACCTGCCGGCGTGAGTATGGGCTGGATAGTGGGGTTGGTTGGGTTGAGCTAGGTTTCAACGCCCACTGGCTTATACGAGAGCTGAATGGGATCTGGGATAGACTGGATTGGTCTTCTGCGCACACTGTCAAGCACAGGAACTAAAGCTGGGACTGAGCCTAGTGGAGGTTATTGGGTGTTTCTCTGGTTAGGCTGCAGCTCCCACTGGTGTACGTGAAGGTTGAGTGTGTGGCGGGAAGGGTTGGGCAGGGCTGCAGCACCCTTTGGTTTGCATAGGAGACAGGGCTGGAAAAAGAACTGACCTAGCAACCGCCACTACCAGTGTATGCGCAGCCTGATCTGGTTGATGGACCGAGCCGTACCCTGTACTGGCAAACACATACAAGAATCAGATCTGGGCCTGGCGGCGTGGCCTAGCAGCTAAAGTCCTCTCCTTGAATGTGCCAGGATCCCTAATGGGCACCGGTTCTAATCCCAGCAGCTCCACTTCCCATCCAGCTCCCTGCCTGTGGCCTGGGAAAGCAGTCAAGGACAGCCCAAGGATTTGGGACCCTGCACCCGTGTGGGAGACCCGGAAGAGGTTCCTGGTTCCCGACTTCGGACACACTGGCAGTTGCGCTCACTTGGGGAGTGAATCATCGGACGGAAGATCTTCCTCTCTGTCTCTCCTCCTCTCTGCATATCTGACTTTGTAATAACAATAAATAAATCTTTAAAAAAAAAAAAAAAAAGAATCAGATCTATTATCACTTCAGACAAGGGTTCTTAAGGAATCTCCCTAGCTGAACCATGATGAAAATCACAGGACTGTGGAGTGTATGTGTCAGGACTGTGGAGTGTATGTGTCAGAACCAGGTCTCCTCAGTGACTTATATGGAACAGTGGACAGCATGTCCAAATGCACATGGAGGATATGATTATCCTTTGGAGCCTACAGAGGACATCTGGTACAGTAACAGAAGGAGGGCAGAACAGATTGATCAACTACCCCAGCCAAGCATTGACAGCAAATATCTGGGTGAATGGAGACTCTAAGGTGGACTATCTCAGCCAATGTACCTTGGAAGGATTTCCTTATCCTTGGATCAGTGAGATCAACAGCACTGAATTATCGAAACCAACTTAAGCAAAACCCTTGGAGCATGCTCCTCATTGGGGACCCTGGGATGACACCAGGTGGCTGTTCCCCATCCCTGGGAGGCTGGGTGTGGCTTCTCTTCTCTTTCCCCTTCCCCTACTTGCAGGGAGAAGAAAAATAAAATTTGGTAACAATGATCTCACCTAATTTCCCCTAATCCTCAACCTTCTCACCCTATTCAACTATGTAAACATCATTAAAAATAACATTTTAAAATGCTCCTCTTTAACTTTGTGTTTAGCAGCTTTCTTTTAATATGTTTGTATTCATCCTGCTATTGATTCTTTGAAATATTTGGCTCTAGATGTCCATGTCTCATGTTGAATTTGCTAAGTGTAAAAAAAAAACACTAAATGTTTAAAGATTAAGTACTCTTTATGTCTCAGTTCCACTCATTCTGGGAGTCTTGCTTTCTTGAATCTATTTTTTAAAGATTTATTTAATTTTATTGGGTTTTTTTCGCAAATTTTTTTTATTACATTGCATTATGTGACACAGTTTTTTTTTTAAAGATTTATTTTTTTTTTTATTGCGAAGTCAGATATACAGAGAGGAGGAGAGACAGAGAAGAAGCTCTTCTGTCCGTTGATTCAATCCCCAAGCAGTCACAACAGTTGGAGCCGTGCTGATCTGAAGCCAGGAGCCAGGAGCTTCTTCTGTGTCTCCCACACAGGTGCAGGGTCCCAAGGCTTTGGGTCGTCCTTGACTGCTTTCCCAGGCCACAAGCAGGGAGCTGGATAGGAAGTGGAGCTGCCGGGATTAGAACCGGCACCCATATGGGATCCCAGGGCGTTCAAGGTGAGGACTTTAGCCACTAGGCCACGCCGCCGGGCCCGTGACACAGCTTTATAGATACTGGGATTCCCCCCACCCCTCCCCAAACCCGCCCCCCCCATGGTGGATTCCTCCACCTATTTAATTTTATTGTAAAGTCAGATATACAGAGAGAGGAGGAGAGACATAGAGGAAGATCTTCCATCTGATGATTCACTCCCCAAGTGGCTTCAGTGGCTGAAGCTGAGTCAATCTGAAGCCAGGAGTCCAGAGTCTCTTCCAGGTCTCCCATGCGGGTGCAGGGCCATCCTCAACTGCTTTCCCAGGCCACAAGCAGGGAGCTGGATGAAAAGTGGGGCTGCTGCAATTAAAACCGGTGCCCATATGGGATCCCGCAGCATTCAAGGCGAGAACTTTAGCT
Organism: Ochotona princeps; assembly: GCF_030435755.1. NCBI lineage: Eukaryota > Metazoa > Chordata > Mammalia > Lagomorpha > Ochotonidae > Ochotona > Ochotona princeps. The sequence continues at coordinate 2,122,092 of NC_080837.1, read as the reverse complement.
GCTAAGCTACCACACCAGGCCCATCAAATCTATTTTCAGTTTCTTTCTCTGGAAATTTGCTTTTCCATAAAAATATATAAATCTTTGTTACGGTTTGAGTGTTGTGAATGTGAATAAGGGACTGGTTATGAGACACGAGGGTCACACCTTCTGGACCAAACGCCAGCTCTGAACACTCTATCCTTTCTGTTGAAGTGCTCCATAGTGTGGTCAGGGAGAGCTGGGAAGACTAGGTGACCAGGCACCCCCACATTCAAGACACAAAACATGGGGAATAAAGCAATCAGAATAAAGGGTGGCATACAAGTTTGAGTAAAGTGATGCTTGAAATAGAAAGCAAATCCAGATCTGGCAAAGGACTAAGAAAAAGCTGCTTCACATTGGTAAACACACAAGAGATTACTTTTGGACAAGTAGCTACATCAAAGCTTCGTAGGAAAACAAAGTCACCCAACAAATCTTTAGAATAGGAGCCTGCGTGGCACAGTGAGCTAAGCTACAGTCTACAACACCTGCGTCCCATATAGACAACTTGAATTTCCTGAAATTGAGTGGCTGCTCCACTTCAAATCCAGCTTCCTGATAATGTTCCTGGTAAAGCAACAGAGAATGGTTCAAACTCTTAGGCCCCTGCCAACCATGTGGAAGATCCAGGTGGAGTTTGAGGTTCCTAGCTTTAGCTCATTACAGCCAGATGGAAGGTCTCTGTCTCTCTGGCTCTCTGCCTTTCAGATATATCTTTTTAAAAATGTGATTCTTAAATAAACCCGTTCTTAAAAAGGAAAAATAGGGGAGGATTTTTTGGTGTAACAGATGAGACGCTGCTTGGGGACGCCAGCATCCTCTATTGGACTCCTTGAGTTTGAGTTTGAGTCCCAGTTCAATCGAGTGTCCTGCCTTGGAAGGCAGCAGGCGATGATTCAAAGACTTGAGTCCCTGCCACCCATGTGGGAAATCCGGATGGAGTTCCCAGGTCCTGGCTTTGGCCTGGCTGAGCCCTGGCTCTTCCAGGCCTGTGGGAGTGACTCAGTAGATGGGAATTCTCTCTTTCTCATTCTCTGGCCCTCTCCTTCTCCCTTTCAAATGAACAAAACAAACAAACAAACAAACAAAAATAGTTATCCTTACTCTTTAGACTCATATTGTGAAAAATAATTGCACATAGTTTTGTTTTTATGGTATGTGTTGTTTATGACTGTGATGTCCTAGATTTATCACCAACAGAAAGAGAAACAGATGTGCATATTAACATATCCATGGAGAAGAATGGTTGTAGCAATCTCAGTCATAATAGCCCTAAACCAAAACCAACCCAAAGGTCCATAAAGAGGAGAATGAATGTTTATATCATGGTGTATTCAAATCGAATAACACAATGAAAAGTACCACTGGAGCATGCAGTAACTTGGATGAGTGGCACAGGCATTATACTGGACACACCTGGGGTAATCGCAGCGTATGAAGTTAAAGAACAAGCAGAATGAACTCATGGTGCTAGAACTAGGTTGGACACAGGGTGGTAGTGAAAATCATATATCCTGTTATCTCATCGACAATTACATGGGTATATTTCTATGTAAAATATATCACACTGATGAGTTCAATGAAGTTGATGTATCTAATATCAATACACAAAAATCTATTGTATTTACATACTCTAGCAATGACTCTGAAATGAAATTTAAAAACTTCACTTACAAGTGGCGCCACGAAGAATAAAATGCTCAGACATAAAACTGAAGTGCAACAAATGTATACCAAAAAAAAAAAAAACAAAAGAAAAAGCTGAGAAATTAAAAATCTCAACAAATGGAAAGACATCTATTACCTATGGATTAAAAGACTAAATATAGCTTAAGACAATTGTTCTTGTTCAGTTGATCTACAGATGGAATGTAATATCTATCAAAATTTCAGGTTCACTTTTTGTGGGTATTTACAGATTGATTCTAACATTTGTGGAAATGGAAGGTGCATAGGACAATCAAAATAAATTTTAGAACAAAATTAGAGGACCTGAGCTCTGAATTTCAAAACTTACTATAAAGCTATAATTCCCAAGGCAGTGTGGAACTGACATAATGACAGGTATGTGGAAGAACAGAATAAAAATGGTAACTCAGAAATAAACACACCAGACAAACTCATCTACTCAAAACATAAACATATAAAAGATTAATTTTTTTAAAGATTTATTTATTTTTTATTACAAAGTCAGATATACAGAGAGGAGGAGAGACAGAGAGGAAGATCTTCCATCCGATGATTCACTCCCCAAGTGAGCCACAACGGACCGGTGCTGAACCGATCCGAAGCCGGGAACCAGGAACCTCTTCCGGGTCTCCCACGCGGGTGGAGGGTCCCAATGCTTTGGGCCATCCTCCTCTGCTTTCCCAGGCCACAAGCAGGGAGCTGGATGGGAAGTGGAGCTGCCGGGATTAGAACCGGTGCCCATATGGGATCCTGGGGTGTTCAAGGCGAGGACTTTAGCTGCTAGGCCATGCCGCCGGGCCCATAAAAGATTAAATTTAAAAAAAAATACTCCTGGCCTGGCACAGTAGTCTGGTGGCTAAGTCCTATGGGTGCCAGTTCTAATTCTGGCAGCCCGACTTGCCATCCAGCTCCCTGCTTGTGGCCTGGGAAAGCAGTGGAGGAAGGCTCAAACAATCATCTTTAATTTTTTATAGATTATTTTAAAATTTTTAATTATGATTAGTTTTACCTGTGATCTGAGGTTTCAGAGCTGGTCACATTATATTAACCTAAAAACACAGTATCTATTTGTATAAATCTCATAATATATATAATTTTTTCTTCAAATATTTTATTTATTTCAAAGGCAGTGTGACACAGAAGACAGAGAGAGACAGATACAGAAAGATCTGATCTTCCTTCTGCTGGAGCACTCCCCAAATAGCTACAATCACCAGGGCTGGGCCAGCATCAGGCTAGGAGCTTGCAACTGTACCCCTTTGGTAGCAGAGGTCCAAGAACTTGGGCCATCTTCCATTATCTTCCAGGTACGCTTGTAGGGAGCTGGATGGGAAGTGGTGTAGCCAGGACTCAAACTAGTGCTATTGTCTGTTTTTGTTTTTTTTTTTTAAGTTTTGTTTTTACTGGAAAGGCAGATTTTCAGAGAGAAGGAGAGACAGAAAGATCTTTCATTCACTGGTTTACTACCTAAGTGGCCACAATAGCCAGCCAAAGCTGAGCCAATCCATAGCCAGGAGCCTCTTCCAGGTCTCCCATGCAGGGACAGGGTCCTAAGGAATTGAGCCATCCTCTGCTGCTTTCCCAGGCCACAGTGGGGAGCTGGATGGGGAGTGGAGCAGCTGGGACCATGAACTGGTGCTCATATGGGATGCCAGTGCTTGCGGGTGAAAGATTAATGAGTTAAGCCATTGCACCAGGCCCACAAACTGTTGTTCTGATATTGAACACCAGAATTGCAAATGAGACTTTAACCCCCTGTGTCAACTCATTGATTCCGCAATATGGGTTTGTAAAGATTGTTTTTTGTTTTTATTTCTTTAAAGAGCTTTTGAAAGTCAGATTTACAGAGAGAAGGACATGCAGGGAGTAAGATTTCCTGTCTGCTGGTTCATTCCCCAAATGGTCAGCAGTGGCAGAAGAGGTGACAGCCTAACCCACTGCAGCATAAAGATTGTTGTTAGAGAACAAAAATTGCCCACACCACTCCTGCTCAAATTCTCCGCACCCAGTCTCCATGTCCCCATTGTATAGTTAGGACATTTTCAGCTCCATACACTGATATCTCACTGACATCATATGGAATGTTGCCCGGCGCAATAGCGTAGCGGTTAAAGTCCTCACCTTGAACATGTCAGGATCCCACATGGGCGCCGGTTCTAATCCCGGCAGCCTGCTTCCCATCCAGTTCCCTGCTTGTGGCCTGGGAAAGCAGAGGAGGATGGCCCAAAGCCTGGGGACCCTGCACCCGCGTGGGAGACCAAAAGAAGTTTCTGGCTCCTGGATCGGCTCAGCTTTAGTCATTGTGGCCGCTTGGGGAGTGAATCATTGGACGGAAGATCTTCCTCTCTTTCTCTTCTCCTCTCTGTATATCCGCCTTTCGAACAAAAATAAATAAATCTTAAAAAAATCATATGGAATGTTAATTTTTTAATGATCTCACAAACCAGAGTTCGTGGTTAGAGCATCTACATCCAGTCACTGCCTCCATTTCTGTGCAGCTGTCTCAGCTCTGCCCTCCTGGGCTTGTTGGTCATCCTTGAGGATGGTTGTGTCTTTACTCACTTCCGGGGGGGGGGGAGGGGAGGGCTGGCAGAAGGACAAGTGTTACCTACTAAGGAATCTAAGTTCTTTTGCTTCAGTTTGATTGGTCAATTTAGGTTCTCACCAAACCAGTAACTGTTACCATGAGAATGCTATGAGCTCACTTCCTTCAGTTTGGTTCTCTTGGAGCAAACATCACAGACCTGATATTTGATGCCTGGAGTAGGAGTGTCATACTTGCACTGGTCAAAAAAAAGAGAAAAAAAGTAAGTAGGATTAAGGATTAGGAGAGTTTGAAATAATCATAGGAGTTTCAATAGACTTTATGAAACTGAGGGGAATAGTCAGAAAAAAAAAACCAAGTTTCTTTGGGAAGGAAAGGGGTGAACTGAATTTTGAAATCAAATTGTTATTATGCTGAATATAATAATACATTTTTTATTTTTTTTTATTATTTTTTTAAAGATTTATTTTTATTACAAAGTCAGATATACGGAGAGGAGGAGAGACAGAGAAGAAGATCTTCCGTCCAATGATTCACTCCCCAAGTGAGTGCAATGGCCGGTGCTGTGCTGATCCAAAGCCGGGAGCCAGGAACCTCTTCCGGGTCTCCCACACGGGTGCAGGGTCCCAAGGCTTTGGGCTGTCCTCAACTGCTTTCCCAGGCCACAAGCAGGGAGCTGGATGGGAAGTGGAGCTGCCGGGATTAGAACCAGCGCCCATATGAGATCCTGGGGTGTTCAAGGCGAGGACTTAAGCCGGTAGGCCACCGTGGTAGGCCCCAATTTTTTTTAAAAAAGTATGCATTCGAAAGCCAGAGTTACAGAAAAGGAATAGTGGGGGCGATGCAGGGGAGAGAAAGGGATAGAGAGAAGAAATATTACACCCCCAAATCCTTTTCCCAATGTCTGCAATGGCCAGAGCCATGTCAGGCTGAAGCCAGGCGCCAGGAACTTCACTCAAGTCCCTCATGTGGGTTCAGGAAACCCAAGCAATTTGGTGTATCTTCTGCTACTTAATCAGACACATTTTCAGAGAGCTGGATTAGAAAGCGGAACAGTGGGGACATGAATGGGTACTTACATTATAGAATGCTGGCATTGCAGGTGCAGATGGTAGCTTGATTTACTGTGCCTCAATGCCAGCCCCCAAGTAAAGTTTTCCAAATCTTAAAACAATCTAACCTCAGACCCGAAAAGATGGTTCAATTGACTAATCCTCTGCCTCCAGGAGTTGGGATCCCATATAGGTGCCAGTTTGTGTCTCAGCTGCTTCACTTCCCATCCAGCTAACTGTGTATGGCCTGGAAAAGCAGAGGAGAATGGCCCAAAGTCTAGGGAGCCTGCACCTGGATGGCAGAGCTGGAAAAGTTCCTGGCTCCTGGCTTTGAAATGGCTCAGCTCCAGCCGTTGTAAGCATTTGGGGAGTAAATCAGTGGATGGAAGATTTAATTGCCTCTCCTTGTTTCTGTTAATCTGATCTGCCTTCCCAATTAAAATAAATTATATCTTTTAAAAAACAATAATGTAATCTCAGTTCTCACCACCTGATTAGGTGCCACATGATTTAGGGTTTTCTCATTGAACAGATATGAACGGGAAGCCTTTTGGCAGAGGTCAGGCGGTTGCAATTGACAGACCCATAGATGGACCCAGAGGATGCATTCTCTGCCTTTACTGATCACCTTAATTAACTGGGTCTGCCTCCTGACCATACTTAATCAGAATCTGTAGAAATGCATCCAAGATATGTACTGCTAAAAAGCACAACTCAGAATCTTTAATTGAAAGGCAGAGCAATATGGGGAGAGCTAGAGAGATCTTCCATCTATCGGTTCATTCCTATGTTGTTGCAACAACCAGTCTGAAGCTAAAAGCTAAGAATTCTGGCCTGGCACAATGGCTTGATTGGCTCATCTTCCACCTCCAAACTCCAGGATCCCATTTGGGTACCAGTTTGTGTCCAACTGCTCCACTTCCCATCCAGCTCCCTGTGGCCTGTGGCCTGGGAAAGCAGTCGAGGGTGGCCCAAAGCCTTGGGACCCTGCATCCACGTTGGAGATCTGCTAGAAGTTCCTGGCTCCTCGTTTCAGCTCAGCTCAGCTCCAGGTGTTGTGACCATCTGGAGATGAAGCAATGGATGGACCATCCTCAGAGAGAGGAAATCTCCCATTCACTGGTTTACTTCCCAAATGGCCACAATGAATGGAGCTGAGGCACTCCTCCCAGTCTCCCATGTGGATGCAAGTTCCCAAGGCCTTGAGCCATCCTCTGCTGCTTTTCCAGAACAAAGTAGGGAGTTGGATCAGAAGTGAAGCCTCAGGGACACAAACTGGAGCCCGTATGGGATGCCAATGTTGCGGGTGGAGGATTAGCCTGAAAGGCCCTAGGCTCTAATTTTATAAAGCAAAATGTGTTAGATGGCACATGGCTTCCAGAACATATCTCACCCTGCTTTTTCTGGCATGTTCCGATCTTAATTTCTTAGTGATGGTGGATAATGGTTGAAACTGGAAATGATTGTGCTTTTGCTTCTCACAGAAAGTTTTTTATGTTGAGTTTACTACATACCACTTATTATTACATGTTCATGTTTGGAAGAGCAATCTATTCATAATTTTTTTTTCTGATAGTCTTTCTTTTCAAAGATTTATTCACTTGAAAGGCAGAGTTACAGAGACAAAAATACAGAGAGGAATCTTTTTTTTCTGCTGGTTCATGCGCCAAATGGTTACGATGGCCAGTGGCCTGTAACTCCATCCAAGTCTTCCATGTAGGTAACAGGGGTTCAAGCACTTGGGCCATCTGCTGTCACTTGCTCAGGCATAACAGCAGGGGGCTAATGGATTGGAAAATAATTTCCCTAGGTCAGGTTACTAAAAGAATTGTGTGTCTTCCATGTGGGTGGTAAAGTCCAAGTACTTGAGCCATCACCTGCTCCCTCCCTAGGTGCACATTTGTAGGAAGCTGGAATCCGAAGCAGAGGTGTAACTAGAGCCCAGGCACTCCCCTGTGGGACGCAGCTGTCCAAGAAGGTTTTAATTGCAGCACCAAATGCCTGCCCCTGTTCCTGTTTTGAAATTCTTGTGAGAAAACAGGCTCAGAACAGATGAAGTAATTGGTTCAGGTCACATCCTTAGTTAGTGGGATTTCTCATTGTGGAACGTGTGGCGCCTTTGAGAGTGGGCTGAATGAGAATGTTTCTTTTGCACAACATCCGGGTCCCACCCTCTCCACCTGTAACCTCCCACATATGCTCAAGAAGAAGAAAACAAAGTCTCTGTCACTCCCAGATACAGGCTGTCACAGGGTAAAATAAAAACCTGTGCCTGGCCTAGGAAACAAATATTCCAGTTGGTACCTATGACATCATTCCGTGGGATTACTCCATTTTGATACCATTTGGATGTAGCATAGTGATTGTAATTTTTTTAAAGATTTATTTATTTTATTACAAAGTCAGATATACAGAGAGGAGGAGAGACAGAGAGGAAGATCTTCCATCCGATGATTCACTCCCCAAGTGAGCCGCAATGGCCGGTGCTGAGCTGATCCGAAGCTGGGAACCTGGCACCTCTTCCAGGTCTCCCACCCGGGTGCAGTGTCCCAAAGCATTGGGCTGTCCTCAACTGCTTTCCCAGGCCACAGGCAGGGAGCTGGATGGGAAGTGGAGCTGCCGGGATTAGAACTGGCGCCCATATGAGATCCTGGGGCATTCAAGGCGAGGACTTTAGCCGCTAGCCCACGCCACCGGGCCCAGTGATTGTAATTTTTACCACCCTTGCAAACTCTCTAAATGGGTCCTCCACTCACTGCTTCAGCATTTGAGTGCCTCAAATCACACCCCTAACATGTCTTCTCATGAGAACAGAACATGAGTTAGTGCTGTAAGAATTTTATACCAGTGGCTGGCGTTGAGACTCAGCACGCCAAGCTGCTGCCTGCAATGTTGGCATTACAGATGAGTGCTGTTTGCTGTTCTGGCTGTTCTACTTCCCATTTAGCTCCCTGCTAATGCACTTGGGAAAGCAGCAGAAGGTGGCCCAAGACCTTAGCCCCTGCCACCCCCAGTGGAGCCCCTCCTGGAGTCTCTGGCTCCTGGCTTCTGCCTAGCCCACTACAGCTGTTGTGTTTGCTCATTTAGGGGATAAGTTATGGGATACAACATCTCTCTCCCTCTCTCTGTAACTCTTTCAAATCAATCAATACATCTTGAAGAAAGAAAGAAAAGAAAATAATAGTTCTGGGACCTGGTGCAGTAGCCTAGTGTCCTTGCATTGCACATGCCAGGGTCCCACATGGACTCCGGTTCTAATCCCGGCGGCCTCTCCTCCTCCTACACATTGTCCCTGGAGGAGTGATTAGTAGAGAATTGCTATGATTGTGGCAAAATTTAACAAACTCATACCTTGAGGCAAGAAAACCACAAATATCTACCAGTTCATAGCCTTGGGTTTATTTTAGTTCATTCCAACATTATTGAAAACTTGAAGGTGTGTTGGGAATGGGAGACATGGACATGACTCAGGTTGTAGGCATCAAGGAGCAGGTTTGGAATTCTAATGGAGTTCTCTCCCTCAGCCACCTTCCTCCCCCTTCCTCAAAGATTCATTTATTTTTATTAGAAAGGCAGAATTTACATCGAAGGAGAGACAGAAAGATCTTCCATCTGGTTCGCTTTCCACATGGCCACAAAGGCCGGAGCTGAGCTGAACCAAAGCCAGGAGTCAGGATCCTCCTCTGGGTCTCCTATGCAGGTACAGTCCCAAGCTTTGGGCCGTCCTCTACGCCTTCCCAGGTCACAAGCAGGGAATTGGAAGGGAAGTGGAGCAGCCACAACCTATAATTCCTGGCACTTTGCAAGGGGAAGATTAGCCAATTGACCCATTTCCTATTTTCAAACTTAAATAAATAAATAAATAAATAAATAAATAAATAAATAAATAAAAGATGGGGGCAACATAATGTGTATCAGGCTATTCCTCTGCTTGTAGCACCTGTATCCCATATAGACACTGGTTTGAATCCCAGCTGCTCCACTTCTGTACCAGCCCAGCTCTAGCCATTGTAGTTATTTGGGGATTGAACCAGTGGATGAAAGATCTCTGTTTCTCTCTGTAACTGACTTGAAGTGAAATAAATAAATTTTTAAAACTAACATTTATTTAGTTGAAAGGCAGAGTTACAGAGTGAGACAGATCTTCCATCCAGTGCTTCATTCCCCAAATGGATACAAAGACCAGGTTTGGGCCAGGCTGATGCTGGGAGACAGGAGCTTTATCTTGGTTTCTCACAGTTGTGGCAGGAGCCAAGCAATTGGGCCACCTTCTGCTGTTCTCCTGGGCATATCTGCAGGGAGCTCTCTCAGAAATGGAGCAGCTCAGACTTAGGCTGGTACCCATGATGGATGCTGGCTAACCTGCTGCCCATTTCTCACCCCATGACAACTCAACTGCACAGCTATATTTTCCTATCTAATCTTTCAATTTACTATCTCTTATCTCAAAATAAATCATGCTCTCCCAGAGGGCATCACATTTCATCTCTTCATAGTTCTTAGATCAGTGTTGGTGCTTTGCACTGAGGAAGCACCAATAATAATTATTCATCAGTTGACACCCCCCCCCCAAACCACAGGTTTTCTAAAGTTTTCACTTAACGTGTTTAGATTGGGGCCTGGCACAATGGGCTCAATGGCTCAATCCCCACCTTGTAAGTGTTGGGATCCCGTATTTGTGCTAAGTTGTGTTTCATCTGCTCTACTTCCCATGCAGTTCCCTACTTGTGGCCTGGGAAAGCAGTAGAGGACGGCCCAAAGATTTGTGACCCTGCACCTGTGTGGGAGACCTAGAAGTTGTTCCTGGCTTCTGGCTTTAGATCAGGTCAGCTCCAGTCATTGTTGTCATTTGGGGTGTGAGATATTGGATGGGAGACCTTTTTGTCTCTCCTCTCCATGAATACGATGTGCCTCTCTAATAATAATTTTAAAAAAAGATTAATTTGTTTGCAAAGTTCTTATAGGGGTGGGCTTTTGGTCTCGTGGTTAAGATGGTACTTGGGATTCTTGCCTTCGGTATGATATGACTCAGGTGATTGGATTCCTGGCACGCATATGGGGAACCTGTATTACATCCTTGACTCCTGGCTGCTTTCGGTTGCATTTTAGGGGGGAACCAGAGGGTAGGAGTTGTCTCTGAAATCAAGTGGGTCTCTGTGAGTAGAGGCAGCACCTCCCTTTAACCACTGTTTTTTTGGGGATGGTATCTATTTCTGGGAGTTACAAATATTGTATACAGTCAATGCAGTGGGTTAGGTATTGCTCACCTGGACAGCAGTAGGCTTGGGATCGATTACTTCATTAGGAAACAGATACCTTTTAGAACAGAAGTGAGACTGCACTACAATTACTGAGAATTGTACAGAAAAATCAGTGTACTTTCACTCTGAAATCCCAGATTTGTGTCATGGTTCTGCCACTTGTGTAGTCTGGCAAGGCACCCTTTTGTCTTTAAAAAGAACTCTTCATGAGATCATAAGAAATCAATTAAAAATCTATATGAGGGCCTGGTGGCATGGCCTAGTGGCTAAGGTCCTCGCCTTGAACGCACCAGGATCCCATATGGGCGCTGGTTCTAATCCCGGCTGCTCCACTTCCTCTCTGTCTCTTCTCCTCTCTGTACAGAGAGGAGGAGAGACAGAGAGGAAGATTTTCCATCCAATGATTCACTTCCCAAGTGAGCCGCAACGGGCCGATGTGTGCCGATCCGAAGCCGGGAACCAGGAACCTCTTCCGGGTCTCCCACACGCGGGTGCAGGGTCCCAATGCATTGGGCTGTCCTCGACTGCTTTCCCAGGCCACAAACAGGGAGCTGGATGGGAAGTGGAGCCGCCAGGATTAGAACCGGCGCCCATATGGGATCCCGGGGCTTTCAAGGCGAGGACTTTAGCCGCTAGGCCACGCCGCCGGGCCCTAAAATAAATCTTTAAAAAAAAAAAATCTATATGAACTTAGTCTAGCATACAGTGCAACTCAATAACGTATTTGCTTACCTTTTTGCCCACTATCTGTTCAAATACATCTCTAACGCAATCGAATAAACTAGACAGGTGTTTATTTGCAAAATTTTGTTACACAAGAACTCTCTTAGGTGATCATTAGGATAAGTATCTGCTCTGTTTCGTTTTTTTGGGGGAGGTGATAATTTCTATACATTTCAGGTCAGATATGCCTGACAATCCATGTAGGATGCTGCTACCGCGTGAGGAGGACTAGGCAAGCACCACGCTGTCCCTATTATATGTCCCACCTCTAATGGCAGCAGCATGTCCTTACACACTGTAAACAATTACTTGCATAAGCCCTCAGGTCTAATAGTAAAGTCAACAGACCTGGTGTTCTAGTAGAAAGATAAGGCAGAGATGATCTTATGGCTTCAGTGGAAGCTAAGGTTCTACTGTGGGCTGCTATGATCTTATCAGACTTCTAACCAAGCAGATAACTTCAGTCTGTGTGCTCTTAGCGTTATTTACCGCCCAGGATGGGTGTGGAAACATCTACCTTTCAACAGTGATGTAATTCTTAATTGGTGTTTGTTACAAAGTCTCATGTATGCAGATAATTTTAAATAAATGTAAAGTACTCTCCGTGTACTTTTGCTGAAATATTAAATTTTTTATTTCCTGATTAAAAAAAAATGCATTAGAACACATTTTGCAATTAAAATGGCAAAAACCAATTTCTTCCTATTTGGTTGTGGAGACTACTACATGCATATGGGAATTCTGGTGAGCCACCTAAGCCATCCTACTACCTACTATGCCAGGGAATTTCATGTCCCAGGAAAGCTTTGTCTTGAATGGAGCCCCCTGAGACTGTGGTGTGTCATTCCTAATCCTTTTCAAAGCTCACGGCTGTAAACACCTGTGCTTAGAAGAGCCCCCGGTGCTCTCCTGATTCTATTAATCTGAAAGGCATCTGCACATGCTTATTTACTTAGCTGGTATTTAGTTCATGACCATTGGAGAGTTTGTCCTGCTTTATGAGTCCAGCTTTCATGACTGTATACAAACGTGTTTTTCCTTACTAGGAAATGGGGACACTGGCGGCACATAATTGACAGCCATGAGTCTTTTGACACCAAGGTAGTATTAACCCTGTGCATTTGCATTTTCAATGACCTCCTCTTGTTTACAGTCCTTCAACTTGGTCATCAGCAGGGCTGTGTGAGCAGTAACACAGACAACACCTTACAGAGCAAGTGACTTACAAAAACAAACTATGTGGGTCATCTTCAGCCAATGTGGGGCCAGAGAGAGGCTGTTCTGGCTTTCCTGAAATAGCACCATGACCTAACCTGAATCTAAGGTAGTTTCCAAAACATGAATGGAATGAATATTGTGAAGGGTCTGGTTATGAAGGCTTCTCTGAGAACTAGAAAAAGAGAATTCAGAAATACTATGACACTGCTGACGATATCCATTGAAAAAAAAAATCACAAGAAACCTAAGGTTTCTGGCCCCAAAGTCATTTTCTTCCCCTCAGAAAACAAGGATAATACGGTGTGTGAACGCAGAAACATAGCTAAAACTGACCAGAAACAGAACCCACTGGCTTTAGTTTTCCAACAACGTGAACCTCCTGACACTTCTGAAATAAGTTCCAATTTTGTGAGCATGTGACTACGTATGGGGTGCTGTCAGATGCTTTAGAGGCGTCACTCCACTGGCTACTAAGAACCCTAAGAGAACAGGAGCCCAGTCCTCCCAGTGGTAGCTCGGAGAGGCCCTGCCATGGCTTCAGGAGGTCACACATCAGCTGGCACAAAGAAGGAGAGGCTGGTCTGCTTCTCAACCTTGCCGACATTCACAGCTCTAAAGCTTCTTCAACTTTCAGACCTGGACCTTAGCATGCAGACTGTCTATTCAATATTTCCTTGCCCAGAAAGCCCCTCCAGCTTGGCAGCTTTCAGTAACGTCATCACTGTCACCTTGTGGTTCAAATCCCAACTGCACGGGACTTTCCTGGAGCCCTCTTAAGAAACCCGGAGCCAAATAAGCAGCAACCGTGCCGGCCCTACTTTCAAATGACAGCAGAATATGGCCTCTTGGGATCACCTGCTCTGTCCACTGCCCTTGAGTCAAGCCATCCTGGTTGCTCACCTGGCCTCCTGAAACAGCCTAGCAGAGCATCCTCCCGCACAGAGGAACTAGAGTTCTTTTTCTAAAAATACAGGATCTGAATCTCATTCTTGTGCCTAACACCTCTGTAAAGCTGCCCATTCTAACAACGTGGAGCCTCAGAGAGCTTCGTTGGCTTTTTCTCTGTCTGCTCAGTTTGTGCCTGCCACACTGGTCCTGTTTAGGGCACGTTTAAGGTGATGGTGGTGGGGGGGCGAGGGACGGGGACGGGACGTCCCAGGAGTGACAATTCAGAAATGCCGCACAGCGTTGCACCGGGGTGGGGGTGGGGTGATAATCAGGGCTCGGCGCAGCCTGGCCTTTGAAACGGGAGTTCACAGAATGTTCTCGGCTGTGCATGCTTCCCTGGCTCTCCCGCCCTGTTTACAAAGACCTGAGTCCACTCTCGGGATGACATCAGCACAGTGACCCCTGACGAGCTCGCCCTTCACCAGCCGGCGCTCGGGGACTCACTCACTCTGCACCCCGCCTCCCCTGGGGCGCACGCGGCGGCGGCGCAGGTGCCAGCCCGGGTAGTGGGGCGGTGCCCTGGGGGGGTACTGCACGGCGTCGTCGTTACAAAGCCTTCCGACGGCTCTGAAACACCCCGCCCCTTCCGCTTCGGCCCCTCGGGCTCCCCCACAGGTGTAACCTCGCCGCTGCCCTCCATCCAGCCCCGACTTCCCGGTGCGCAGGCCTCCTCCTCCTCCTCCGAAGCTCCGGGCCCCACACGGCGCCGGGCGCCCCGAGTCCCGGAGACGCCCCCATGGTGACGTCACCGCCGGGGACGCCGGCGCGCGCTGCACCTGCCGCACAGCGCGCAGGCCCGGGAGCGCCCCCCGGGCTGGAGGAGGCCGGAGGGCGGATCCCCGGGGGTCCAGCCGCCGCAGCCCGCGGGGTGAGCCCCGCTTCCCCCTCGGCCGACCTGGGGGGAAGCGCCGGGCCGGGCCGGGCGCACGCCTGCGCGCGGGGTTTCCCGCCCAGCGTGCAAGGGGCGCCGGGGCGGGGGGCGCCGTGACGCGCGCCGTGACGCGCGACGCGGCGCGACGCGGTGACGCACGCCCCTTTGTTGGCTCAGTAGCGGCAGCGGCGGCCGTGGAGGTGGCGCTCGGGGCTGTTTTCTCTGAGCGGCCGGAGCGGAGCGGCGTCTGACTGAGGCGGGCGGCCGCAGGCCCTGGCCCCGTCCCGCCTCCTGCTGCTCCTGCTGCCGCCGCGCGCCCGTCCGCCCGCCGCCGCCGCCGCCCCGCGCCGGGGACGAGTCGCGGTTCGCGCGGCCGCCGCCGAGGCCTGCGCCCCGGACAGCCGCCGGAGCCGGAGCCGAGAAGCCGGGGCCTCGCTCGCGGTGTCCCCGCCCTCCCTCGTCTCCCCTCCTCCTCCCTCCCCGGGCCTCGGGCCCCGCCGTCGCGCCATGGACTCGGACGAAGGCTACAACTACGAGTTCGACGAAGACGAGGAGTGCAGCGAGGAGGACAGCGGCGCCGAAGAGGAGGACGAGGACGACGACGAGCCGGACGATGATAACCTGGACCTGGGCGAGGTGGAGCTGGTGGAACCCGGGCTGGGCGTCGGCGGGGAACGGGACGGACTGCTGTGCGGGGAGACGGGCGGCGGCGGCGGCGGCAGCGCCTTGGGGCCGGGCGGCGGAGGTGGCGGAGGCGGCGGCGGCGGGCCGGGGCACGAGCAGGAGGAGGACTACCGCTACGAGGTGCTCACGGCCGAGCAGATCCTGCAGCACATGGTGGAGTGCATCCGGGAGGTCAACGAGGTCATCCAGGTGAGCGCCGGCCGGACTCGGGGGGCCGCGCGCGGTGGGGTTGGGGCGGCGCTTCCCCGGGTCCCTGCCATGGCGGAGGCTCCGGGCCCTCCGGCGGGGCGGGACGAGGCGGACGCGTGCCGCACCGTCCCCCCGGCCGGCTGGCTGGCTTTGGGGGGTGCTCTCTCCTTTCCGAACCTTGGGGTACGGAGGCTCCGGGCCCTCGGGCCAGGCGGACGCGTGCCTTCTCCCTCCCCCTGGCTGGCTGGCTGGCTTTGGGGGGTGCTCTCCCCCTTCCAGACCGCTGGGTGCGGAGGCTCCCGGGCTCTCCGGCGGGGCGGGGAGAGGCGGACTCGTGCCCCCTCGCTCCCTCCTGGCTGGCTGGCTGACTTTGGGAGGTGTTCTCCCCTTTGCAAACCTTGCTGTGCCAGAGCTCGGAGGGAATAGGGCAGAGCCGAGAATCGCTGCCGGGTGCTCGGTCGCCCCAAGCTGGCAGCAGAGAAGGAGGAAGCAGATCTGCTGGGCCGTTCCGGTGCCGACCGGCGGGGAGGGGAAGAGGAGCTGCTGCTGCTGCTGCTGCTGCGCCCCATCTGGGCTTCGGGATCCCTGCCCGCCCCGCTGGGCTGCAGTCACCGTTCTCCCCCCGGAGCTCCGGCCCGGCCGCACCCGGCGTTCTCGCGGCTGAAACGACAGCAACAGAACGCTGGGTTCCATTGTGAGGTAGAGCCGCTCGTTTGCTGCTTCCAGGCTTAGAAAGTGAGGTTGGGTTGAAATGGAGGGTCGCGGCTTTTTTTGCACATTGCGCATCATTTTTCTTAAAAAAAAATTTTTTTTTCAGTTTCTGAGCTTTTGAGTTTTCGTGGCGGGGGGTTGGGGTACATTGGGAGTCTTCAGGGATATGGTTCAAGAATGGAAATGGTCTTGATTCAGTGCAGGTCTTGGAAAACCCAAGTTCGGCGGTGAGTTCCTGCATGCCCCTAGTCCCTTTTAAACACTGTCCCTTAAATGGGCTGGAAGGATGCCCGTGGAGAAGTCAGCAGCTGTTATTGCCTGCTTCCATTTCCTACAGATTGTTATGGTTTGTTTCGTGATCAGCAGTTCGAAAGAGAACTGTCTTTGAAGGCACCACTTCCTGTTTGGATGGCAGAGCTCATGCTCGGCTAGTAACAGGCACTTAGACGTTTTACCGTCCATGACAGGGGCTCAGGAGGCGCTTCAAGGGTTGTAGATGTAAGTTGACTGTCCTGTTTCTGGCTACAAGGAATATGCTTGAATTAATCAGGCCACTGAATTGGGCTTTTTCTTTTTTGCCTAAAGAACTTTATTAAAGAATTGAAGGAAAGCTTTTTGTAGCTGAATAACATCTCTTTTCAGGCTATTGCCTAGCTTTCTGTGATTTTAACTAGGTTTTTTAAATTGTGGGTATTTATTGCTTAAATGTAAACTTGGTAGACTTGGTTCTACTTTGTTCTATAATTAAATCTCATCCAGTTATCTCCATTCTTAGGCTTATTTTAATGCCTAAAGGTCCCAAACAAGTTCTTTATATCATTTCTGGAACAGAAATGTCATGTGACATCTTTCTTTTCTTTGTTTGGGTGAGAGAATAAATGCTGATGGAGTGAATTAGCAAGTCCTACAAAAGACTAAAAACATTATTTGTTTAAATGTGTTCTACTTTTATCTTGTTTCTATGCCTGATTTTTGAAAAAAAGTTCTAGTCTCTGTAAGGATGTTCTTAAATATAATTCCTGTGTATATCTGGTATTGTATACTTATTAAGTATCTGTCCCCTTTTAAAACTTCATACTTGGAGCAGTATAATCAGATATATCTGAGATTTTTGTTTTCAAGTGGTATATACTTATTAGGTCTAACAGGGGCTTTGGTTATGCAGTTTCACTGTATTACTAGATTTAGGCTTGAGTTACGCAAGTAATACATCCACAATATGAGGGAAGAAAGTTCCTAGGTGAGAAAAAGGACAATCAGAATAAGCCTGTGGTCCTGAAAGGTGACCCTAAACTGAACTGCAGTTACCTTTGGGTGCTCTGGATAGCTGCTTAGTAGTAGTAGTAACGGTGGGCTCATAGTTTGTAGTAACGGTGGACTCATGCAGCACATTTGCTTGAGTGGACAACAGGTGGCAAAAACCAGCGTTGTTTGGGAACTCTCATGTCTGTATGTGACTTTTTTCAGGATCGTAGTGGTGATTGGTTTCCGTTTAACCAGTGCATTTATGTATTAGCTTTCCTTTTTATTTCTGGTTTCTGGCTTTTGTAAACATTGCTGACAATTTTCATAGACCAATCTTTGCACAGTCCCATGTCTTCGTGGTGTGGCTGGCAGGGCACCTGAGCTGACACCCGCTGTCTCCCAGGGGTGTGGTAGCAGTAAGCTGATCAGTGTTAACTGGACTCGCCTGGACCCTAGAGCTAGCCTGTGGGTGTCCTGTCCTGTGGAATGCTTACTCCACTTTTGAGTGTGTTCATGGAATAGGCTTAATTATCCCTCAGAAAAAGAGCTTGCCCATTTTCAAGTATATATCCTTGTTATTTTGAAGGAGATTTGACTAGTTCTCCCAGCCAGTCAGTGCATGATTTGTATGATACGATGATTTAAAAAGTTTGCCCTTCTGGGGGCTAGTGCTTCAGTTCAGTTGGTTGACCTCTGCCTGCAAGCACTGACATCCTATATGGGTTCCGATTCTTGTTCCGGCTGTTCCTGTTCCCATCAGCTCCCTGCCTGTGGCCTGGGAAAGCAGTCGAGGACGGCCCAAAGCCTTGGGACCCTGCATCTGCATGGGATACCTGGAAGAAGCTCCTGGCTCCTGGCTTTGGATCAGTTCAGCTTCAGCTGTTGCAACCACTTGGGGAGTGAACCAGCGAATGGAAGGTTTTTCTATATCTCCTTCTCTCTGCAAATCTGCCTAATAAAAACTAAGTAAATCTTTTTTTTTCTTAAGATTTATTTATTTTTATTGAAAAGTTAGATTTATAGAGAAGAAGAGAATGATGTTCCATCCGCTGGTTTTCGCCTTAGGAACCTGCGACAGCCAGTCCCAGATCAGGCAGAGTTAGCACTCCACATCCACATCTCCCTCTAGGTGTCAGGAACCCAGTGCATGGGCCATCATTACCCACCACTTCCCCAGCACTGACTTGCCAGTGTAGGAAGCTGGGATATAGACATCTTAGATGACGGCTCAACCCACTGTACCACAATGCCTGCCCCAAGTCTAAGCTTTTCAATGAAAAAATAGTTTGTAAAAAAAGAGATTATTGGAGTCCAGTGTGGTAGCTAAAGTCCTTCCTTGTAATCACCGGGATCTCATATGGGTGCAGATTCGTGTCCTGGTTGCTCCACTTCCCATCTAGACCTTGTGCCTGCTTGAGAGACCTGGAAGAAACTCCTGGCCTCAGATTGGTGTAGTTCTGGCTGTTGTGGTCACTTGAGTGAACGGTGGACAGAAGATCTTTTTCTCATCTTCTCTGTAAATCTGTCTTTTCAATAAAGATAAGTAAATCTTTTTAAAAAGAGACAGATTGTTTGGACACAAAGAGAGATGTCTGCTGGTTCACCCTCCAGCTGACTGCAGTGGCAGGGCTTCCCCATTGTGAAGCCAGCTCTGCTTTTGGGTCTCCCACATGGGTCACAGAAGCGCAAATACGTGGATTATCTTTGGCTAATTGCTTTAATCTTATTTCACTGGTTAAATGAAAAGATGGAGTTAAAGAACCTCCAAAGTAAAGTTCCAGGCCCTCAGTTCTAGCCCTCAGTTTACCTTGGAATTAAATCTTGGCACCTTCAGATTTTGTTTTGTTTTAGTCTGGCAGATGGAAACTAGAGAGTTGTGATGCTGGTGCACATGTAGGAGGAGTCAGTTCTGAGGTCACTTTTGGTGAGGGGTAAGGTTTCTTTGGGGATAGATACCCTCACCCCGCCCCCACTTTCCACAGCTGGACCTCTGGACTCAGAACTCCAACTATGGTGAAAAGCACAGGACCATGGAGTGTATGTGTCAGATCTGGGTCTCCACAGTTGCTGAAGCCTGTGCAGTGCACAGCATGCCCAGATGCATATGGGGGACGTGACAACAGTTCATTGATGCCTGCGCAGGACTTCTAATATCTCATGGAGAGTAGAGCAAATTGGACAGCTCTCCTGGCCAAGCTTTAACTGCGAATATTTGGGTAAATGGAGACTAAGGTGGATTATATAGCCAGTGAACCTTGGAAGGATTTCCACATCCTTGGATTGGGGAGATCGACAGCATTTCAGAACTATCAAAACCACTTGAGCCATACCCTAGGAGCATGCTCCACATCGGAGGCCCTGGGATGGCAACAGGTGGCTGTTCTGCATTTATTGGGAAGGCAGATTTTTCAGAGAGCAGAGATAAAGTTTTCCATCCCCTGGCTTCCCAGATGGTCACAGTGGGCAAAGTTGAGCTGTTACAAGCTGGAAGGCTGCAGATTCTTCCAGATTTCCCACATAGGTCTTGTTCCCAAGGACTTGGGCTATAAACAGATTGAAAGTAAAGCAGCCAAGATTGAACTGGCACCCACATGGGATGGCAGCATTGCATGACTGAGGATTAGCTTACTAAGCCACCATTCCAGGCACCAACAACTAAAGTCCTCATCTTGCATGTGCCGGGGTCCCATATAGGCACCTGTTTGTGTCTAAGTGGCGCTCTTCCCATCTAACTCCCTTTTTGTGGCTTGGGAGGGCAGTGGAGAACGACTCAAAGACTCAAAGACCCTGCACCTGTGTGGGAGACCTGGAAGAAACTACAGGCTCCTGGCTTCAAAGTGTCTTAGCTCCAGCCATTGCAGCCACTTGGGGATTGAATCAGTGGATCGAAGATCTTTGTGTCTCTTCTCTGTGTATATCTGACTTTCCAATAAAAATTAACCTTTAAAACACCTCAGTTAGAGCTGGCGTGATAGCCTAGCGGCTGAAGTCCTTGCCTTGAACACGCCGGGATCCCATATGGGCACTGGTTCTAATCCCGGCAGCCCAGCTTTCCATCTAGCTCCCTGCCTGTTGCCTGGGAAAGCAGGGGAGGACGGCACAAAGCCTTGGGATCCTGTACCCGCATGGGAGACCCGGAAGAGCTCCTGACTCCTGGCTTTGGATTGGCTCAACTCCAGCCGTGTGGCCACTTGGGGAGTGAGTCAACAGATGGAAGATCCTTCTCTCTGTCTCTCCTCCTCTCTGTATATCTGACTTTGCAATAAAAATGAATAAATCTTTAAAAATAAAAAAAAACCCTCAGTTAATGGTGATATTGTTTCCAAGAAATTGAATTTAGATCTGCATGTAAAGATAAGCAGATTAGCTAATTTGGGTGTGTGAGGGATGGAAGGCAGGTTGTGAGTTTTTATAAGCTGTTTAGTGTGGTTTAGATTTTACTCTTGAACTTTTATCTTTTCCCGGCTGATCTTCTTGACCTGTGTGTTTAACTGTACGGCTTGTTGATTTGCTTATGGCACTTGTCCTCTGACCTCAAACTGATTTTTTTTCAAGATTTATTTATTTTTATTACAAAGTCAGATATACAGAGAGGAGGAGAGACAGAGAGGAAGATCTTCCGTCGGATGATTCACTCCCCAAGTGAGCCGCAATGGCCAAAGCTGAGCCAGTCTGAAGTCAGGAGCCTCTTCTGGGTCTCCCACGGGTGTAGGGTCCCAAGGCTTTGGGTTGTCCTCAGCTGCTTTCCCAGGCCACAAGCAGGGAGCCGGATGGGAACTGGAGCTTCTGGGATTAGAATCAGCACCCATATGGGATCCCGGGGCGTTCAAGGCGAGGACTTTAGCCACTAGGCCACATTGCCGGGTCCCAAACTGTTTTTTTGAGTTTTAAGAAGCCTTCAGTGAGGTGGTGTTGAGGGTTAGAGTTGCAGAACTATCAGGAGTATAGAAATTCAGCAGAGGTATTTGTCCACGTGTGTTTTGAAGGTGTGATGATGTATAGTGAACCCTTTCAGAAAAGTCTGACAGTGCTGAGGCTGAGAATAGAGCTGGGAGGGATTTGAATTTTTGAAGTAGTTCACGATTTCTAGACTGAAACACTGAAAAATTATTTGGTTGGTAAGTATTTTATATTTTGTGAAGGTTTATTTGAAAGGCAGAGTTATAGAGAAGGAGACACACAGAGTTGTCTAGTTCATTTCCCAAATGACTGCGAAGACCTGGGCCTGGCCAGGCTGAAGGCATGAGTTTCAGGTCTCCCACCTGGGTGCAGGGGCGCAGGAACCCAGGCCGTCCTCTGTTTACTCGGGCATTAACAGGATGCCAGGTTGGAGAGGAAACAGCCAGCCTGTGCTGCATGTGGAGGCAGAACTTGTTATGGCACAGTTCTGGCGCCTTGAATGTGTTTTACTTGCTTTATCTTGGGTGGTACGTGCTCTGTTAGTGTTTAAATTAAATTGATGAACAATATAGTGTTGCAAATAGCAGCTTAAAAAAGTTTTTTGGGGGTGGGTCTGGTGCGATGGCTTGGTGGCTAAATCCTTGCCTTGCATATGCCGGGATATAATGTGGGCGCCAGTTTGTGTCCCAGATGCTCCACTTCCCATCCAGCTCCCTGCTTGTGGCCTGGGAAAGCAGCTGAGGACAGCTCAAAGCCTTGGGACCCTGCCCCCGTGTGGGAGACCTGGAGTGGAGGCTCCTGGCTCCTAGCTTCAGATCGTCCCAGCTCTGGCTGTTGGAGCCACTTGGAGAGTGAACCAGCAGATGGAAGATATTTGTCTCTTCTGTGTAAATCTGCATTTCCAATAAAAATAAAATAGATCAATCTTTAAAAATGTTTTTGTTGAGGTAGCATCTGTTCTAGCTTTTCTGTCACATTTAAAGTTTTTAGGGTTGAGAAATATGAATTTGATGAGAAATACCAAATACTGTTCTGAGACTTCCTTCTTTGTGTGTGCGTTTGTACACAGTACAACGCATGTGTGTGCAATCATCTCATTACTACCCTTCTTTTGAATATCTCACTTAAAAGAAGTGTTGGGAGGCCCACACCATGGGATGCTGGGCTATGCCTCCAACTGTGGCATCTGCATCCTGTATGAGGGCTGGATTGAGTCCTGGTTGTTCCACTTCTAATCGCCTGGGGAAAGCAGTGGAGGATGGCTCCACCTTGGGTCCTTGCCTCCACATGGGAGACCTGGTAAAGCAGCTCCTGGCTCCTGGTTTTTGATGTCTTCCCTCTGTGTTACTCTGCATTTCAAATAAATAAGTAAGTGTCAGAATTGACATTCAATATTTCTTGACTGAGTACAATAGGTAAAGTATTGGGTAGCATTTTTTTTGGTTACCGAGACATTTATTTACAAAATGCCAAGAAGACTTAATAATTCTTAGGCTTACTTTGCTATCCTCTTTGAAGCTGTCATGCTTCTAATTCAAACATTGACTCCCAACTGCTTGGTTACATATTCTTTCAATCACAGTTGTCCAATTCTTAGACATTGAGTATAAACTAGAGACAGGTATTTTTCTGATTCTTAGCAAATCATTGTAATTAAAAACTTTTAACATGGACATTTTTGTTTGTGACATTTTGGCCAGATATTTCTTCTAAATATATAGCAAACCCAGATTTAATGCTTTGCATTTTCTGGGTTTGTGTTGACTTCTCCATTAGTCATTCTTAAAATTTGAGCATCATCCTTTTTTTGTTTTCTTAAAAGATTGATTTATTTACTTTTTTAGTGGAAAGCCAGACAGAGAAACATTCCTTTGCTCCCAAATGGCTTCTCCCAGGTCTCCCACATGTGTGCAAGGTCCCTACTGCTTTTCCAGGCCACAGGCAGTGAGCTGGATGGGAAATGGAGCAACTAGGGAGCAAACTTGGTCCCGTAAGAGATTCCAGCACTTGCAGAGGGAGGATTGAGCCATTGACCTCCTGCTGGGCCTTTTTTTTTTCCTCCTGTATTTTCTACCTATGAGTAGTTCTAATCATATTTCTATTGAAAATCTGTGTCATGTTATTTTCCTTTTTTCACTTACTAGTCTAGGGCATTTTAATTTTTTCTCCTTGTCCCTTTGTCCTGCTAGGCAAACAGTTTTTCTTAGTTTCATTTTATTTATTTGAAAGGCAGAGAGAGAGAAAATTGAGCAAGTTTCTGTTTACTGCTTGGCTCCCTAAATGCCTGCAACACTAGAGCTGGGCCAGGTTGAAGCCAGGACCCAGTTATTCATGGTCTTTCATGTGGGTAGTAGGACTCTAACTGCTTGAGAATGCACGGCTGCTCTTGAGGGTCTGTGTTGGTAAGCAGGAAGTGGAGCCTGGAGCTGAGCCATGATGTAAAGTACCATGATCAGAGGTGAGGTATCCATGTAGCGTCGTAAAGGTCATGCCAAGTTCCCAGACCTGTTGCTCAGTTTCTGGCAATAACAACTCAGTGTTTGCTGAGTTTATCCTTTCCTGGCAAATGCTTGCCAACTTCATTTCCTTAATATGTAAACCAGTGAATTATTTTAAGTTTTCTAGGTAATGGCAAACTCTCTCTCTCTCTCTCTCTCTCTATATATATATATATATATATTTTTTTTTTTTTTTTAAAGATTTATTCATTTTTACTGTAAAGTCAGCTATACAGAGGAGGAGAGACAGAGTGGAAGATCTTCAATCCACTGATTTAATCCTCAAGTGGCTGCAATGGCCAGTGCTGCGCCAATCCGGTGCCAGGAGCCAGGAACTTCCTCCAGGTCTCCCACGCAGGAACAGGGTCCCACGGCTTTGGGCCGTCCTCGACTGCTTTCCCAGGCCACAAGCAGGGAGCTGGATGGGAAGTGGAGCAGCCGGGATTAGAACCAGCGCCCATATGGGATCCCAGAGTGTATTCAAGGCGAGGACTTTAGCCACTAGGCCACGCCGCTGGGCCCAGCAAACTGTATTGTAAGAATATGACAGGAAGAAAAGTGCTTAAATTCCAAGGAAACATGGATTTTTCAAAGCCTATGTGAAAAAATTTAGTTGAGAGGAGGGTATCTTACATCCATGGGTTCACTCCCAAAGTGACCTCAATGGCTGGGGGTATTGGAGTCATCTCCTGTACTCTCAGACAGGAGTTAGCAAGGAGTTGGATTGGAACTGGAGCAGCGGGGGCTTGATGACTGCCACACACATGGCATGCTTTTGTGGCAGACAGTGGCTTTATTTGAGGCTGTGCTTCAGGCTCCTGAAGGGTTTTTATATGCATGTAGGTGCTTAGTGCTTTTTATGAACTTGCACAATGATTTTAAAAACAGTTGAATGAGTGTAATACAAGTGTCCTCAAGGTATGGCCTTTAAGAGCAAAATTGTCTGACAACAATACTGACACCGTTTGCCATTTTAAGTGTGTTGTCGTTTTTCCTCATGCTGCCAAAGTGATAGGTGGGTCAGCAGTCTTCAGCACAGATTAGATCGGAGGCTTCCTACTGTGCTGGGTGAGAGGGCCAGTCTTGTGGTCTCCAGGAAAGGGTAAACATGATTGGTTTTATTACGATTTCTTCCCTTTAATTGATGCCATCCTAATAGTCTATTAACAGAATAGGAGTTACGCAGAAAGTGCTGCTGCATTCTGAGGTAACGTGGTTGTCACACATATTTATGCGCAGAGAGTTTCGACTTTTGAGCTAAACAGTAATGGAATATCATTTTTACTTGAAAGAGATCAAGAACAAATCATGTTTATTTAGGCATATGACACGTATAAGGTGTTTCATTAGGGAAAGCACTGGTGGTATTTGTTGCCAATGACAAGCTCAAGTTATCTGGTGAAAATGAGGACTTTTGAAAACTGTATGACTGATAGCTTTCTAGTACTTTCTGAGGGTTTGCATTGTGATACAATGGATTAAATTGCTGTGTGCACTGCCCACATCCCATTTGGCTGCTTCAGTTCTGATCTAGCTCCCTACTACGGTACCTGGAAAACCAGTGGAAAATGGCCCTAGTGCTTGGACCCCTGCCATGCTCATGGGAGACTCAGAGAGTGCTAGGCTCTTAGCTTAGGTCTGGCTCAGCCCTGGCTGTTGTGACCATTTAGGGGATGTGAACCAGTAGATACAAGATCTCTCTGTGTGTCTCCCTCGCTGTAACTCTGTTAATATAATAAAGGCATTAAGCACCACATCTGTGTTCAAGTCCCAGTGTGCTCCCTGGTTCTGGTTTCCAGCTGATGTGCGCCCTGAGAGATAGCAGTGATGATCCAAGTGCTTGTTTCCTGTCACCTGCGTGGGAGACCCAAATGGAGTTTCAGGGTCCTGGATATTTTGGGAGTGAACCAGTCTGCCTTTCAAATAAAGTGGCAAAAAATTGGTTTCTAAAGATTTATTTTATAGGAAAGGCAATTTACAGAGAGGAGAGGTAGAAAGATCTTCCATCCACTAGTTCACTCCCCAAATGGCTACAATGGCAGAGCTGAGCTGATCCTAAGCCTTGAGCCAGGCACTTGTGGGTTCTCACGCAGGTGCAGGTCTATCCTCTGTAGCTTTCCCAGGCCACAGGCTGTGTTCAGGACACAAGCCAACGCCTGTATGGGAACCTGGGAAGGGGATTAGCCAGTTGAGTCACTGCACCAGGCCCAAGTGAAAACATTTCAGAGCAGCTTGTATGATGACATACTGTATAATAAAATATATGAACATTGAGAAGATCTGCATAGATGAAGTATTTCAGAAGATGGTAGGGTTTGGAATGTATGCTTTTTTTTGTCCCCCAGGAATGAGCTGATCAAGTTGCTGTTTGCATATTGCATTAGTTTGTATTTGGCTTTACACAGTTAAGATGAAAGCTGTAGGAGAGCAGGGACTTCATTTATTCATTGTGGTAGTCTTGTACCTAGCACATTGTGGCTGCTTTTTTTTTTTTTTTTTTTTTTTTTTAAGATTTATTTATTTTTATTGTGAAGGCAGATATACAGAGAGGAGGAGAGACAGGAAGATCTTTGGTCCGATGGTTCACTTCCCAAGCTGAGCCAATCCGGAGCCAGGAGGAGCCTCTTCCGGGTCTCCCACATAGGTGCAGGGTCCCAAGGCTTTGGGCTGTCCTCGATTGCTTTCCCAGGCCACAAGCAGGGAGCTGGGATTAAAACTGGTGCGCATATGTGATCCAGGAACATTCAAGGCAAGGACTTTAACTGCTAGGCTATTGTACCGGGCCCGTGGCTACTTTTTTAATATAAGTATTATTTCACTTACATTTTGAAGAATATATTTGCATGTGTATTTTCATTTTCTTCCTGGCTGGAACAATTCTGTTTCACTTTGGGAAGGCATTTTGTTATTTAAATTTGAGTGTTTTTGGTAGTTTTAGCTTTGTTTTTAGAAGACTGAAAAAGAAGCCATTAGCTGCAGCTTTGTTTATGTTTGGGCTTAATTCTTGGGTTTTCAGGTGCTTTTGCCTTGGCCGCTCCCCTGTGGTCCCTGGGGCTTTGGGCTGGTTCTGTTCATGTCCAGTGCGCTAATGTGTCTTCTGTTTCTTTTGTGCTTCATTGGGGATAATTTCTTTTGGTTTATGTTTCAGGTCTCAAATCTGTTTTTTTCCTGTGTCTCATTTGCTATTAAACACATCTTCATTGGCATAATTTCAGTTCCTTTTTTTTTTGTTTTGTTTTGTTTTGTTTCTTTTTTCAGTTCCATAATCTCAATTCTTTTCTGATGACTAGATTTTAGTTTTTTGGTGATCCCTTTTGCTCCAAGTTCTCAATATTAATCATTCTGTTATTATTATTATTTTTTTAAGATTTATTATTATTGGAAAGCCGGAGAGACAGAGAGGAAGATCTTCCATCCAATGATTCACTCCCCAAGTGAGCCGCAACGGGCTGGTACGCGCCGATCCGATGCCGGGAACCAGGAACCTCTTCCGGGTCTCCCACGCGGGTGCAGGGTCCCAAAGGATTGGGCCGTCCTCGACTGTTGTCCCAGGCCACAAGCAGGGAGCTGGATGGGAAGTGGAGCTGCCGGAATTAGAACCGGCGCCCATATGGGATCCCGGGGCGTTCAAGGCGAGGACTTTAGCCGCTAGGCCACGTTGCTGGGCCCCATTCTGTTATTATTAAGGTTTTATTAGCTGAATGTGTCTGAATCATCTGTTCCAGTGTTTTCTGTCTATTTTTGATCACGTGTTGCAGTCCTTTGACAACTTGTTTTTCCTCAGAGGCAGAGAGAGATTCTGCATCCCAGTACCTTCCATGATGGACTGGGAATAACGCAGAACTCCTAGCTGGGTGCTGCCTTTCAGGAGGCTGGAGTCGGGAGCCAGTGACAGCAGTCCAATCCAGATGCTATGTGGTGGCACAGAATAAGCAACACCTACAACCAAAGAACAGGAAAAACTATTAGCAACAGGGGAGTAGGTCGGCCATGACCCCTCTACTGAGCAAGCTGAGACGCTTATAGCCATTCAGTTTAATGCCATTCTTCAGGATTACACACCCACCCACGCACCCGCCCGCTTTTCTAAGTATTCCAGGAATCACGGAGATGGGCTGACAGCATTTTTATCAGGAAAAAATTTTAAAGATTATTTTTTTGGAAAGGCATATCATAATTATGGAAGGAAGGAGTGATAGAAAGATCTTTCACTTGCTGGTTCACTCTCTAACTAATCTCAATGACCAGAGCTGAGCCAATGCAAAGCCATGAACCTCTTGGTGGTCTTGCACGTGGGTGCAGGGTCCCAAGACTGGATCATCCCCTGCTGATTTCCCAGGACATAAGCAGGGAGCTGGATGGGAACTTACTGCAACGGACTCTTAAAAAGTTAATTCTTTTTTTTTTTTTTTAACTTAATTCTTTAAAAAAAAAAAAAGGTTTATGTTTACCTGAAAGAATTTCAGAGAAAGGGAGAGAAAGAATATCTTCCATCCACTAGTTCACCCCCAAATGAGTGCATGGGCCCTGGTATCTGTGTCTTTTACTGTGTTTCCAGGTACATTAGGGAGCTGAATGTGAAGTGGAGCCACTGGATCTCTCAATTAGTGCCCATATGAGATCCTGGCCTGGTAGGTAGTAGCTTAGCTTGCTGCCACAGTGCTGCCCTCTTAACCGTAACTAACTATTCTTCTCTCCTCTCCTCTCCCCTCCCCTCCCTCCTCCTTTCCTCCTTTCCTCCTTCCTTCCTTCCTTTCTTCACAATTTATTTCTTATTTTGACAGGCAGTTTTACAGAGAGAAGAGAGAGTAAGTCTTCCATCTGTTTGTTCAGTTTCCATTGTGGCTGCAACTGCTGCAGCCAAGGCTGGAGCTTCTTCTGTGTCTCCCAAATGGTGGAGGATTAGTCATGTGAATGACACTGCCCCTGTGAATCACTTGATGAGTGCTGGTGCCCCTGCAGCTGAGATAAGAAGAACCTTCCAGTGGCCACTGAGATTTTAGGAAACAAGGCATGAACTGACCCTTGTTAGTCTGGATCTGTGGCAGTGATGGGTTAGGAAGGACTCTGTAAGAGGGACTTACTGAGCGGAACCTGACATGAGTTGTACAGTCCTAATAAGTATGCAAATCACAAGGAAAGACTCCCTCTTGTGATAGATTGGACTTTTCATAATATGCCCCATCTCCTTTCATGCTTATCCTTGCATAGCAGATTAAGTTTTCTTGTCTCTTGTAATATTTTTTCCTTTGCCTCACAAGCTTTTCCCTTTACAGACTCATTAGTGCTTAAGACCTACCCTGGATATCATTTCTTCTTTCTGGATCTCACAACTTTCAGTGTACTTTCTTTTTTTTTTTTTTTTTTTTTTTAATTATTTATTATTTAACTTCAGTAATTACATTGTATTATGTGACACAGTTACATAGATACTTGGGTTCTCCCCACCCCTCCCCAAACCCTCCCACCATGGTGGATTCCTCCACCTTATTGCATAACCACAGCTCAAGTTCAGTTGAGATTTCCCCATTGCAAGCGTATACCAAACATAGAGTCCAGCATCTTATTGTCCCGTCAAGTTCAACGGCTTCTTAGGTATACCCTCTCTGGTCTGATGACAGAGCCAGCAGAGTATAATCCCAGTCAATTGAAAGCTCCAACATACCATCAGCAAAAATTTACATCATTATGGAATTAATTGACATAGTAATGAGTAACCAATATGTTAAAAGTAAATGCGGGTTCCCAGCCACCTTCTGTGACCACCTCACCTATACTTCAATTTAGTTTATACACAACATGTAACATTCAAAACATAACATGTTATACATAACATCATATCATCTTAAATTAAGGCAAACATGTGGTATTTAACCTTTTGGGATTGGCTCATTTCCCTTAGCATTATGGTTTCCAGTTTGGCCCATTTGGCCACAAAGAACTGCATTTTGTTTTTTTTAATAGCTGAGTAGTATTCCATGGAGTAGATGAACCATAGCTTTCAGTGTACTTTCACTATCTCTGTTATTGGTGCTATTTTTTAATAAGCTTTATGGATAAAGAAGTAGATGTTTACAGAAATTAAATAACATACTTGAGTTTTCATAACTGATGTGGAGTGTTACTGTCTTTGGGCACATGCACCACATTGCAGACCTGGAAGGAGCTCCTGTCTTTGATTCTGCTCAGTCTTGGCCGTTGTGGCTATTTGGGTAGTGAATCAGCAGATGGAAGATCTTTCTCTGTACCCTTCTCTTTGTAAATCTGCTTTTAAATAAAAATGAATAAACCTTAAAAAAATAATAAGACTGGAATAGACTCAGAAATCTGCTAGGTTTAAAATTTTCACATCTTAGAGGTAGCCATGTAGCACAGAGATGATAATGCCACTTGTAAAACCTGCATTCCACTGTAGAGTCCCTTAGTGCAAGGTCCTGCTGTGCTGCTGACTCTGGATGGCTCAGTTAGCAGTTAGCTGGGTCCCTGGTACCCAGTGAGCTCCAGGCTCCTGGATTTGCCCTGGCCCAGCTGTGACTGTTGAAGGCAGAAGGGGGTAAACCAGCAGTTAAGTGGAAGGTTGTGCTCGCTGTCTTTGAAATAAATAAAGTTTTAAGATTCTTGATGTCTTACATATGTACAGTTGTGAAGAAAATAGCAAGACAAGCTTATTGTTAAAAACACTTCCTGTTTTCAAGTCTAAACATTAAGAAAAAAATACACATTTCAGTATAAAATAATTCCACTACTTGACTAAGATTACAGAATATGTATAGTATGTAATTTGTCGGTGGCTTAAGGATAATGTTTCAGTGGAACACCAAGCTCAGTATTCTTATGGAAGAACAGAGAAGATTCTGTAAGAGAAGCATGTGGAATTGTCTTACATGTTGGACAGCAAGTGCTTGTGTTTTTTTTAAGATTTATTTATTTTATTGCAAAGTCAGATATACAGAGAGGAGGAGAGACAGAAAGGAAAATCTTCCATCCGATGATTCACTCCCCATGTGACTGCAGTGACTGGTGCTGTGCCGATCTGAAGCCAGGAGCCAGGAGCTTCCTCCAGGTCTCCCATATGAGTATAGGGTCCCAAGGCTTTGGGCCCTTCTCGACTGCTTTCCCAGCCACAAGCAGGAGCTGGATGGGAAGCAGGGCTGCTGGGTTTAGAACCGGCGACCATATGGGATCCCGGTGGGTGCAAGGCAAGACTTTAACCACTCCGCTATTATGTCAGGCCCTAGATTTAGAGTTTTTGAGGGGAGTGATGAAGTGTTCTAAAATTAATGGTTGATCTTACTCTGTGTATATAGCAAAAACGGTTGCACCTCAATGAGAGCTAATTTATGTAAATGAATGAGTATAGCAATCAAGTTGTTATTTTAAAATTTTGATGTATGCATGCCAAGTATTCAGATTTCCCTAATTGTTTGGTATGCCCTTTTTTTTTTTTTTTTAAGATTTATTTGTTTTTATTGGAAGGGCAGATACATCCAAAGAGGAGAGACAGAGAGAGGAAGCTCTTCCCTCTGGTGATTCACTTCCTAAGTAGCTGCATTGGCTGTAGCTATGCTGGTCCGAAGCCAGGAGCCAGCAACCCCCTCATGGACTCCCATGTGGGTACAGAGTTTCAAGGCTTGGGTCATTTCCTACTGCTTTCCTAGGCCATGCATAGGGAGCTGGAAGGGAATTTTAACAGTGTGGATACCAGTGTGCACCCATATAAGGATGCTGCAGTGTGCAGGTGGAGGATTAGCCTGATGAACCACTGTGTTGGCCCCCAAAATGTTTTGTATAGTTCGGTATTTGATCTAACTAGCACAAATTTAAAAAAAATTTTTTTTTTAAAGTTTTCTTATTTTTGGAAAGTCGGATATACAGAGAGGAAGATCCGTCTGCTGGTTCACTCCCCATGGGTTTGCAATGGCTGGAGCTGAGCTGATCAGGATCCAGGAGCTTCTGGGTCTCCCACTTGGGCAAAGGGCCCCAAGGTTTTGTTCTTAGCCTTGACTGGCTTCCCAAGCCACAAGCAGGGAGCTGGATGGGAAGTGGAGCAGCTGGGATATGAACTGGCACCCATATGGGATCCTAGTGGGTGCAAGGTACTAGGTTACTATGCTGGGCCCTTAATAAAATATTTTAAACACTCAAAGTTATTTTATCTAGAAATGGTGCTAGCAGTTATTTTTAATATATAGTGGTAGGAAAATGGAGCCTTGCATGGTAGCCTTTACCTTGCACACGCTGGGATCCCATATGTGTGCCGTTTTGTGTCTTGGTAGCCCTGCTTCCCATCCAGCTTCCTGCTTGTGGCCTGGGAAAGCAGTCGAGGACAGCCCAAAGCCTTGGGATGGGACCCTGCACCCACGTGGGAGACCTGGAAGAGGCTTGAGGCTCCTTGGCTTTGGATTGGCTCAGCTGTAGCTGTTGACGACCACTTGGAAGCCAACCAGCAGATGAAAGATTTTCTTCTCTCTTCCTCTCTTCTCTGTGTATCTGACTTTCAAATAAAAATAAATAAAAAATTTTTAAAAAGGGAAAATGGAGAATGACAAAATATTTAAGCTTTATAGACCTTTGTATTACAATAGGTAATTGGTATAATTGCATTGTTGTTTTTATTTTTAAAATTTGAGAGACAAGAAGAGAAAGACAGTTTCCACCTGTTGGTTTTTTTTCCCCTCAAATGGATCCCAGCCTCCTGGGCTGGGGCTGAAACTGGGTGACAGGAATTGAGTTACTCAGACACCACCTGTAACTCCTCCAGTTTGTGTAGCTGTGAGGTGGACTCAGGGTTCAGACCTGGGCATGGAGAGAAGACATTCCAGTGGTGAGGATGCAGGCCTCTAAACAGTAGCTCCATCCCTGAGCCAGATGCCTTCCCCAGCATTTCAATTTATGAACAATTTCTTGTGTACCAGAGAGCAGCTTGCCTTTGGAGAAACTGTGTGGCATGAGTACCAAGGTGCCTGCTGTGTCTGTTAACTGCTAATGGTACCATTAATACTGGCTCATTTATTTTTCCAGTTGCATTGTACTATTTCTACTGTATAATCAAAAAAAGTAGTGTATAAGAAAGGATAGTTTGTTTGGGTATGTGCGTAAGATGATTTGAGACATCAGGTTCATGTCTTTTAGTGTAGAATGCAGGTAGTATATTTTCTTCCTGTTTTCTATACTCATTTATCTACTTTGATTTTTATTTAGTCTGTCTCTGGCCTTTGCCGCTGTGGCCCATTGACCTGTCCATCTGTCTGTTACAGTGCATTTTGGGTACTTCCAGAAGTATGAATTCAGTGATGCAAAGGACAGGCGGGCTGCGGCAGCAAAGGTAGGACAGCATCACTCCAAAGACAGTCATGCAAAGCATGCAAAGACCGTTCACACACATGTTCCCACACATCCACAGCACATCCTTTATGTTGTCAATCCTTTTTTTTCTTAAGATTTATTTTTATTGGGAAGTCAGATATACAGAGAAAAGGAGAGTCAGGAAAATCTTCGTCTGCTGATTGACTAAGTGCCTGCAGCAGCCGGAGCTAAGCTGATTTGAAACCAGGAGCTGGGAGCTTCTTCCTGGTCTCTCATGTGGGTGCAAGGTTCCAAGGCTTTGGGCAATCCTTTACTTCTTTTCCAGGCCACAAGCAAGGAGCTAGGTGGGAAGTAGGACCACTGGGATTAGAACCAGCACCCTAATGGGATCCCAGCACATGCAGGGTGAGGATTTAGTCACTAGGTAACTGCTGTGTCCTGTCCTATCAGTCTTAAAGTTTTCTGTGACATGACAGATTTGGTACATGAGTATTTTCAAGGACTTGGTTTTTATTAATTTTTAACGTATAAGCTTACTTGGCACCTAAACAATAAATCAGATTGGCATTTGCCACTATTTTTAAAATACTGTCTAAATTAACAGGTGATTAAGTAGAGAACACTGATACCAGCTCTAGCTTGATTCCATGGACCTTGTTGATCTCAGAAGCTGCTGGCAAAGGAGATCTGGTTTTGTAAAATGTGAGAGGATGAGCAGGAAAGATGGATTGATCTGTCCATGTGTTTGCATTTTTATGTTCCTTGTTCTGATGAAAGTAATTGGTTCCTTTAAATAATTGGTTCTATGCTAAATAAAGAAATAAAGTTGTGTTACTGTAAGTGACATTTCAGGATTTCTATTCAAATATTTGTGTGATTTACATATATATTTTATATTTGTATGTATTTGCTTGTTACATTATAGCCATTGTAATAGTGATTCCTGAACTTTTTTTTTTTCCTCTGTACTAGTTTAGAATAGGAGAGCATCTATACACCAGATTCTCAGACCTGTTCAGGCACATGTTAAAACTGCCACTGCCACTGGAGCCAGCACGATGGCTCAGTCAGCTAAACCTGCACCTGCAAGCACTGGAACCCCGTTTGGGCACTGGTTCCTGTCTCAGTGGCTCTGCTTTCCATCTGGTCCCTGCTTATGGCCTGGAAAAGCAGAGGAGAATGCCTCCAAGGCTTTGGGACTCTGCACCCATGTGGGAGACTGGATGAAGCTCCTGGAGGCTTTGAAGAGGGAACTGGCAAATGAAAGATCTCTGTTTCTCCTCTGCAAATCTGCCTTTCCAATAAAATAATAAAATTTTTAAAGGACTTAAGCCATTTAATGTAAACATTTGAAGAAAAGCATTTGGATGGATTACATTATAAGGTTGTGTTACCACATGGTCTTGTCACTATGGTTCCTGAGTTCCCTGTCTGCTTCCCCTGGACCCAGTTGTCGTCTCAGCTGCTCTTTCCTGGTTGCTTGCTTTTTATTAAGCTTGAGCATGTATGGGGAGGAAGGGTGTTACCTCCAGCCTTGGGTCCTAGTTGTCTTCACCTTGTTAACTCCAGGAAAACAAGCCAGTTAGGCCTGCTTCTATATTAAAGAAAGAGAGAAAGAAAGTTGTGTTACTACACATGGATACTTCAGGATGTTCATGGAAGGCACATACCGTATGTGGGTTTTCTAAATTTTTTCTACCAGAATGAACTTTCCTTTCAGTTCTGTGTTTGTATGCACTGTTTGATGTGCTCGCGTACCATTCTAGTGGTATTGGTTGTAGAGGGAAGACAGCTGATTAGCGCAGACTTGTATCATTTTCTTCATTACACATCTAAAGGAAGGAGCCATGGTTTTCATAAGTTGGTAATATGTTTTTGGACTTCCAAAGTGAAGAATCATATAACAGACTGTGTGTGGTCGTCAGTAAAAATTACTGGGTGTTCAGAATGCTTGTGCAACCAAAGAGCTTAAGTATCCTTCGCCTAAATTCTGGCTCCAAAGGTGGATACTAGTGTTTGTTAATATTCTAGTATGTTATGTACTCCGCATTGAGGAAATCTAGTCTTGAATGTGAAAATTCATTTTAAAGTAGGCTGTAGTGTCTGTATTTTTAAATTAATATTCATGGTATTAACCTATTTTGGTATCTTTTAAAAGATGGCTTTAAAAATCCTGGAAACTTTTTGTTATGTTTCCTTTCATGTTTGGTATATAGTACTTTTTTTTTTTAAAGATTTATTTATTTTTATTACAAAGTCAAATATACAGAGAGGAGGAGAGACAGAGAGGAAGATCTTCCGTCCGATTATTCACTCCCCAAGTGAGCCGCAGCGGCCAAAGCTGTGCTGAGCCGAAGCCAGGGACCTCTTCCA
Organism: Ochotona princeps; assembly: GCF_030435755.1. Taxonomy (NCBI): domain Eukaryota; kingdom Metazoa; phylum Chordata; class Mammalia; order Lagomorpha; family Ochotonidae; genus Ochotona; species Ochotona princeps. Next base: position 2,086,855 of record NC_080837.1, on the reverse strand, counting down.
GGTCTCCCACACGGGTGCAGGGTCCCAAAGCCTTGGGCCATTCTTGACTGCCTTCCCAGGCCACAAGCAGGGAGCTGGATGGGAAGTGGAGCATCTGGGATTAGAACCAGCGCCCATATGGGATCCCGGGGCGTTCAAGGCAAGGACTTTAGCCACTAGACCACGCTGCTGGGCCCAAGATACAGATTTTAATCCTAACTTCTACTATCGATGGTTTAGAATTTCCTGTTTGATGTGCATTTTGTGGTGCTGGTGTGGTGGTTTCAGTGGCTTAAGTAGCCACCTGCAGCACAGGTATCCCACATAGACAACAGATTCAGTTGGCTGCATTGGGATTCACATCCTCGGTTATGTACTTGGGAAAGCAGCAGAAGATGGTCCACGTTCTTGGCCCTTGCCATCTACAACTGAGACCCAGATGGGGTTACAGGTTCCTTTTCTTTGGCCGGGTCCAGATGGGTTGTCATTGCCATTTCAGGAGTGAACTGGTAGCTTATTGGTTTTGTTTGTTTGTTGGTTCGTTTTGTTTTGTTGTTGCTGTTGTTGTTGTTGTTAAGATTTATTTGTTTTCATTACAAAGTCAGATATACAGAGAGGAGGAGAAACAGAGAGGAAGATCTTCCATCCGATGAGTCACTCCCCAAGTGAGTGCAACGGCCGGTGCTGTGCTGATCCGGAGCCAGGAACTTCCTCCAGGTCTCCCACACGGGTGCAGGGTCCCAAGGCTTTGGACCATCCTCGACTGCTTTCCCAGGCCACAAGCAGGGAGCTGAATGGGAAGTGGAGCTGCCGGGATTAGAACTAGCGCCCATATGGGATCCCTGGTGTGTTCAAGGCGAGGACTTTAGCCGCTAGGCCACGCTGCCGGGCCCGAATTATTGTTCTGCTCTGTCTGCCTGTTTCCTTGTAACTCTGCCTTTACAGTAGATAGACATTAAAAAAATAAATAACTAGGGTTAGCGTTGTAGCATAAAAGGATAAAGCTTCCAACAGTAGTGTGAGCATCGTACATGGGTGCCATTGCATGTCTCAGCTGCTTTCTATTTAGCTTCTGGATAATGGCCTGGAAAAAGCAGTAGAGGGTTGTCTAAATGTTAGGGCCCCTGAAACACATCTGGATGAACCTCTTGGCTTCTGGCTTCCTATGGCCTACCCCTGCTCATGGTGGACATATAGACTGGACCAGCAGATGGAAGAGCCCCTCGCCCCTTTCTATGTGCAGCTTTTTTTCTTTATGATAGATTTATTTTTGATAATGTTTACATAGTTAAGAAGAATGCATGCCCATATGGACCACCAGTTAGGATGGAGGGAGAGTTGGAGAATGGGAGAAAGTGGGGAAAGAAAGGGAGAGGGCCGCTCTCAGTGTCTGGGGGTGGGGGATAGCCACCTGATGTCATTCTGGGGTCTACGCTGTGACATAGTCTCTGAGGCAGTGGCTCAGGTGGTGTTGATAATTCTGAGATGTCTTTATTTTTGTTACTGCAAGGTTGAGGAAATCCTTCCAGGGTCCATTGGCTGACATTGTCTACCCTAGAGTTTTTATTTGCCTAGATACTTGCTGCTAAAGCTTGGCCAGGAGAGCTGTCCAATTTGTTCTGCCCTCCATGGTACTAGATGTCCTCTCCAGGCATCAGTAAGCTGTTGTCATGTCCCCCATGTGTTTCTGGGCATGCTGTCCACTTCAGCATCTGTGGGGACCCAGACCTGACATAACATTCCATGGTCAGACTGTAGATCCTGTGATTTTCACCATAGTTGGAGTTCTGAGTCCGGAGATCCAGTTGTGGGGCATGGATCCCCAAAGAGACCTTGCCAGAGGTGACCCCAGACCTGACTCCTTTATTTGCCAGCTAATGTGGGATCTGACTCAGTTTATCACTCACATCAGCCTACACACATGCAGTTGTTGAGTCAGTTGTGTTCCCAGCCCTGTCTTTTACCCAAAACAGCAGATACTGAGGCCCAGCCTATTCCTACCCACCACACACTTGGCCTTTAGGTACACCAGCAGGACCTGCAGCTTACGGAGATAACTCCTACCAGGCCTGTCCCCAGACCCCTTTCCTGTGCTTGACAGTGTGTGTAGCAGACTGGTCTGGTCTGTTCTGCATACCATTTGACTCTTGTACAAATCAGTGGATGTTAGGCCCTAGTTCAGCCTGAACGATCCCACTTATCCAGCCCACACTAACACTGCCATTAGTCATTGCCTGTCCAGCCAGGCCCATCCCCAATCCTGGTTCCCGTGCACACTGGTGGGAGCTGCAGCCCATCAGAGGGGTACCACAATTTCCTTACTAGACCCACTCCCAGCCCCGAGTCTTGTACTTCCCTGGTGTTCTGCAGTCTAGCCTAACATGACTTGCCCCAGTCCCAGCACCTGCTAGATGGTGTTGTGGCAAAAATTCTACCAGCCTGCACTTAACTCTGGCTCATACATGCATCAGCCTGACTCTCCCCCTAACCCAGCTTACATGTAGGCCAGCGGGTGTTTAAGCCTTGCCCAACCTGGTCTACCCCCAGTCCCAGTTCTCACTTTTCAGCAGGAGCAGTGGTCCAGCTTGGACTGCCCTAAATCCCAGCTCTAATGTGGACTGGTTGGTGTTGCTGTCCAGCTTGTTCTGTACCCTGTCTTGGTTCTTACATCTGCCAGTGGCTGCTGTGAACTGGCTGTGGTGGCTTGCTTTGGGCTGCTCCCAGTCTTGATTTTTGTGCTTGTAAACAGGAACTGTATCCTAAAAGAGGAGTTCCCACACTGCACAATCAGTTCACCTCTTAGTGGCAGATCTCATGCACACTGGAGGGTGCTTGGTCCAGCCTGATTTTGCCCACCTCCTGTCCTGGCAGGTACATTGGCCTTGCCTGACCATCCCACCCCCGTTCTGACTCTTACCATTGGGTGCTACAGTTCAGCCCTGTCTTGCCCACCCCAGACCCAACTCTTGTTCATTGGGTGCCAAGATGTAGCCCAACCTGTCCTACACCCAGCCTGGTTCTTGAGAGCACCAGCAGATGCTGCAGCCTAGCCCAGTCTGGCATATCCTAAACCCAGTCTACACCTATGCCGAGGCATGCTGCAGCCATGTCCAGCCCAGTTCATTGCTCACAGTCTGGCTGTTGTCCTCACTAGTGGGAACAACAGCACAGCAGGGGCATCTCCTTAGCTACCCAACCAGGCCTGCTCCCAGCCACAGATCTCGTGTGTAACAGTGGCTGTCTTTAACCAGCCAAGCATAATCCATCCCCCAGCTTGGCCTTAACCATCAGATGCTGCAGCTGGCCTGGCCCATCCTGTCCAGTCCCCAATCCCAACTTTTGCTGGTGGGTGCAGCAGTCTAGCCCTATCCACCCTGCCATGTTCCCTGGATCCCATGCATACCAGGAGGTGTAATAGTTGTGCCCAGTCCACGCCCCCAGAGCCAATCCACACATCTACCTACAAGTGAAACAGCCCTGCCCAGTCTAACACCCACCCCTGACTCACGTGGACCTATGACCCACTCCCAGACCCAGAGCTTACACATGCCAGTGGATAGTAGACCCTTACTCAGCACAGTCTACCCCCCAGTGTTGGCCTTTTTTGCGTGCCTGGTGGATGCTGTGGCCAGCCCACTCCACACCCAATTATTAGGTGCGCCTGTGGGTGCTATAGCCTGCACCAGCCAGGCCTGTTCCCAATCCTAGCACCCATGATTGTTAGTGAGTTCCATGGTCATGTCTAGCTCGCTGGTTACCATCCCCAGCCTTGGAGCAAAACCCACAGGGGTGAACCCAGGATTCCCTACAGAATCTGTTCCCAGACCTGATTGTCTCGCATGCTGGTTCGTGTCATGGCCCAGCCTAACATGGTCCATACTGTACTGTGATTGGGCCCTGCCAGACAGGTCTCCCACATGGGTGAGTGTTTTAGTTTGGCCCCAAAATGTCCTCCTGTAAACTACCCGGTGTCAGCCTCCTTGTTCACTTGCTAGTGCAGTAGTGTAGCTGGGAGGAGTCCACTAGAAGTCACTTCTTACCTGTCATGTTCTCCCTCAGCAGTTGTCCATCCCACACATCCCCAAAGTCCCTTCCCTGAGCAGTTCAGAGCCTCCCATGCCTGGAGCACACAGATTCCCAAAGCTGGTGCTCTGGAGGTGTGTGTTGGTACCCTGGGTCCTGCTTTGCTGATCCCTTATGTGTGTGGTGTAGTGTGGTGTTTTATGTTAATAAACTTACTGGTGTTGTGGAAGGTGTAGACATTGGTGTTAGTCCTGAAAGATAGAATAGCAAACTTTGGTTTTATTTCACAATGCTACCTTGTCCTAGAGATGAAGAAAGCTTGTCCTTCTGGAAATGAAGTAGCAGTCTAAGATCACACATTGTAAATTACATAGTAGAGATTTTTTCTTTTACCTTTTTGGTATTTCTGGAGTACTTTCTGAGTTAAACATGGCTTACACTTTGAGGTTTTTTTGTGCATTGGGTGCTAGAACTCCTATTAGCATTTGTTGTGGTCATCTTAATTACAAAACAGTTAATGTGTGACTTAATACAGTGAAATACTTTTTAGAATTTAATTTCTCTGGCTGTTTGCAGATTCTGCAGAAACCTGGCCTTGTAAGACACACTACCTTAAAGATAGTCTTGATCTTTATAATTAAAATTTTGTATTTCATTAAGAAATAAAGGAATGTTCCAGGGAAGAAAATATGGGTAGAATATTATGGAAATTTAAGTTTAACATGGAAGGTCATTAAATGAGATGCTATTGCCTTAAAATGTTTTGTTTGTTTTCACCCCTCAGAATCCCGCAACTATCACAAGAATACTCCTTAGCCACTTCAATTGGGATAAAGAGAAGCTAATGGAAAGGTAAGGAACGGTATTGTTTGCTTAGAAGTAAAACAGGAAATCTTAACTAAATTACAAATGCAAATAATAAAGTCATTTGTATACCAGTATGTGAACAAGCTACTCTACAAGTAGTGAATGCTTTCATTAACTGTATTTCTCATCTGTATATTTTGCAGTAAGCTTGTTAAGGAGTTCAGAATTCATTTTTGTTACTTTATTTTGGAAATGAGGGTGGGGACTGTGCTTCAGTTTTCTTTACATATATCCAGAGATACAGAACTGAAAATCGGTTGAAAACACTGTTCTATTCTTGAAACATATGAATTAAATGAATTGCTTAAAAAGTCGTTACTCTTTAAAATATTACGCATGTTAATGATGTTTGTTTAGTGAAAACCAAATTGGAAAGCTGTCCAGGTTTGCTGGCGATAAAGCTGGATGCTTGGACTGCTCTTCTGTATTCAGGGCAGGAGCCTGCTCCGTTGGTTTTGTATGTGTGTTTTTTGTTTTTGTTTTATATTTTATCTCTGAAATTTTTTATGATTCTAAAGGGAAAAAATTATTGGGGTTGGAGAATTGACATTACTAATTAGCCTTTCTTTGTCCCTTTACATTAGAAATTTGGGCACTTTTTAATTCTTAAAAAATTTATTTAATTGCAATAATAATAGCCGTCACTGATTAAGTCGTCTGTTGCCGTATTTCATTTGGTCTTCCTGACAGTTCTGTGGAGCTGGAAACTACTGTCCCCTTGTAACCGATGCGGAAACTAAAGTTTGGAGATTCCCGGGGTTCTTGAAGGACTGTAGGATAAAATGCTCCTTCACCAGCTTAATGTTTCTTTTTCTCATTGGAATGACTTTCTTTTCTGAAATCAGTTGTGTTTCTTAATTTTGGAAGCCTTTACTTTGAGGTTTGCTTATTTAAGACACCTGTGCTAGGAAAAGGAATTTTCGTTCTTTTTTAAATTTATTTTTATTGGGAAATCAGATATACAGAGAGGACGAGAGACAGAGGGGAAGATCTTCCACACAGTGATTTACTCCCCAAGTGGCCACAATGGTCACAGCTGAGCTGATCCAAAGCCAGGGAGCTTCTTTCAGGTCTCCCACGGGTGCAGGGTCCCAAGGCTTTGGGCCGTCCTTGACTGCTTTCCCAGGCCACAAGCTGGGAACTGGATGGGAAGTGGGGCTGCCAGGACTAGAACCAGTGCCCATATGGGATCCCAGCATGTGCAAGGCAAGGATTTTAGCCACTAAGCTACTGTGCTGGGCCCAGAATTATCGTTCTTAACAACTGAATCTCCTCTAGTGAACATACTTTCTCAGCATGTCTCACCTTAATGCACTTACCCAAGGACATGTTGCATTTTGTCTTGTAGCACTGCTAAGAGCCTTTTTCTGTTAGATGTTGTCCTGATACGTGGTAAATGTGAAATAAAAAGTAGGAGCCTTTTGGTAGATACCTCAGGGCTGTATCAGCTTTTTATGTTTCTCATAATTTTAATTTTTTGTTTTAAATACGGTGAAGATAATTGGGTATTTAAAGATTTTTTAATTTGTGTTTTTTTAAAGATTTATTTGCTTTATTTAGAAAAGCAGGCATGTAGAAAAGAAGAGACAGAGATTTTCCATCTGCTAGTTTACTCCCCAGATGGCAGCAATGGTCAAAGCTGGGAGCCAGGAGTGGGTGACAGAGGCTTCTGCTGCCTTCCCAGGCCACAAGCAGAGAACTAGATTGGGAAGTGAAGCTGCAGGGACTGGAAGCAGTGCCTGCATGGGATGCTGGTGCTCACAGGGGGGAAGATTAGCCAGTTGAGACATTGTGTGAGCCCCAGGTTGCTAAAGATTTTAAGATAGGATCTGTAAGTGCACAGTATCATTTTGTTCCACGTAATGTTTTTCAAGGCAGTATGCTGTGGTGTCTGTAGCATGAGGCATACACTGTCCCTCCTTCCTTAATCTCTCTCCATCTATATCCCCCTTCTTCATTCCTTTCTCTTTTTGTTTCTTTTGGTATTAGTCTGGAGTATCTGTTCCAGTTTTTAATATTCACCCTTTCTAGATTATTTGATTTCAGGTATTTCTTTAAACAGTATTTAGGTGATTTTTTTTTTAAATGTAAGTAAGAAAACCTTACCGTATTTTCCATAAATATATTTTTGTTTCTATTTTTGTTTTATTTCCAGCTACCTGAAAGGAAGGAGTGGTCAGTCAGTCTTATATCTGTAGGTCATTCCTCCCTCTGGTCACCCTTCCCCTCCCCCCCCCCCCAAAAAAAAAAAAGCCCACAGTCAGCCAGAGCTGGGCTGGAAGCCTGCACTCCATTTTGGTCTTCCACATGGATGGTAGAGACCAGTCACTGGTGTATATGTGCTTCATCCTTGCTGATGGATGGCCACATAAGGCGGCCCACACTGTTGGACCCAGGATCCTGGCTTTGGTCTGTCCTACCCTGGCCGATGTGGTCATGAGGGAAGTCAGCTAGTGAATACAGACTGCCAAGTTAGCCTGTCTCACTGGGAAGCGGAGTGGCTGTGCTGGCGTTTCAGTGTGGACTGTGAGTATCTTCAGCTCTGTGCCTACTCAATAGAATGTTTGGAGCTTCATTGTATGTACCCAGACCTGACTTGCTGCCTTGCCTGACTTACTGCATTTTTCCCAGTTGTCCTTCAAAACCCAGCATAAGGGATTTTTTATTTCTCAAGATAGTCACTATCTCCTTTGCACCTTAATGTATACTTGATTTAATGTTTCTTCACTTAAGCACCTGAGAATGAGAGATGTCTACCCAGTGTCTTCCTAGAAACCCTGATGTGGAGAATATTGCAGCAAGAGTTTTGCTTGAGTGGTTTTGATAGTTCTAAGATGATGTTGGTTTTGCTGCTGCAGGGTTCGGAAAATCCTTCTGAGGTCCATTGGTTGAGTCCACCCTATTTCATCTACCCACCTAACTGCTGGCAAAGCTTGGATAGCTAGAGTTGCCCGACCTGTTCTGCTCTCCATCTTCTTACATGGTACTCAGTGTCCTCTTTTTTCTTGTAGTGATTCGCAATGTCTTGGTAGGCATTTGAACCGGTCCTTTCACTTTCAGAATTTTTCCATTGCTCCTCTGATCAAGTCAATGCGTGTTTTCTCTACGGAATTGACATTGTGGTTGGTCAAGGTGATCCTAACCCAGTGAATGGCCGTTCTTCTGGTATCTTTAAAAGCCAAGAAGACTGTGGCTCAGCTTCCTGACCAGCTTGTTCCTGAGCAAGAGAACACGGAAGCCATTATCTTTGTTTTCTTGAACACATTAAAAAAAAAAAAAAACTTTTAGGGGCAGGTGTTTGGCTGTGTTTAAGCTCCATCTGGCATGCCTTTTTGCTTCATCACAGTGCCTGGTTTAATTCTGACCCTGTTTACATTTCCAGCTGTGCTCTGGGCGACAACAGTGATGACTCAAGTGATTTGGTCCCTACTGCTAACATAGGAGACCTGGATTGAGTTTTGGAGTTTGTCTTCAGTCTGGCCCAACCCTGATTGGGTGGGTGTTTAGGAAGTGAACCAGAGAATGTATGATCCCTCTCAGGTTTCTGCCTTTCATGTATGAGAAAAGTTTTGGACTTTCTCTAGGTTGAGGTGTTGCTGATGTTATTAGGATTTCAGCTTACGAACCTGTGTGTTACAAGAACTAAGTAAAATTGAATAGTCATAGTTAGTGACAATGAGCTTCTGTCTTCATTGTGGCTGGAACAGGTTCTGAGTCCAGTGACTGTGTCTTGTGAAGATTCTGAGTAGAGGTAGGTCTTTGTTTCAAACCTACCTGATAAGTCCAAAAAAAGCTTTTGGGGTGTGGATGTGTTATGGCATAGCAAATTAAGTTTTTCCTTGGGGTGCATCCCATTTGGCAGTCCTTGGCTATTGTGCTTTGAATGCAGTTCTGGGCTCAGGACTCAAACCTGTCCCAGCTGTTTTATGCATTTGTGGAGTGGAACTGGGTAGATGATGTCCTTCTCATGAAGACAAACTGTGTGTGTGTGTGTGTGTGTGTGTGTGTGTGTGTGTGTGTGTGTGTGTATGTGTGTGTGTGTGTGTGTTTGGATATATGGTTATATATGTGTTGATAATGCTTAAAGCTATTCTCTTGGATTTGCAAATTTTTCTTTTAAGCTTTGTATAATAAATGTTGGGAGCTCTCTTTAAGAATCTGTATTTCTGTTATGTTGTAAACACAAGCCTAGGAAGCATTATTTTACATATGTTTCACTATGGTTGGTTCCTTAATCTGCTGCCTTGAAAGTCATGATGGCTGAGGGAAAAAAAAAAAGGATAAGACCTTGAAGAAACCTTCTTAAAAAATAAACTATGAGATGCTGTACTGCAATAGGAAAGCAGTACTAAATACCACTTACATTAAAACATGGACTAGATTATATATGTCAAATATTTGTTTAAAAGAAATGGAAAACGTTGAGATTTATGTATTTTATTGGAAAGGTAAATTTGAAGAGAGAAGGAGAGACAGAAAGATCTTTGATCCACCGCTTCACTCCTCAAATGGCCACAATCGCTGGAACTGAACAAAAGTGAAGCCAGGAGCTTTTCTGGGTCTCCTATGCAGTTTCACAGTCTCAAGGCTTTGGGCTGTCCTGTACTGCTTTCCCAGGGCACAAGCAAGGAAATGGAGTAGCCGGTACACCAACCAGCACTCTTATGGGATTTCAGTGCTTGAAGGTGTAGGATTAACCCCGATTGAGTCATCACAATGAACCCTGAAGCCCCAAACCTTTTAAAACACGTTGCAATCATTCATATAATTCCTCAATTGGAGGTTTCCAGTTTCTGAGGGCTGGAAACCATAAAAAATGATTTTCTGTTGCTCAGTTCTTTGGAGTCCTGAACATTATACACCCAGCATTATCACTTCAGAAGAACTTTCAAAATCACAAAGTATACTTTTGTTTTTATTTATATAAAAATTTATAATTACCCCAGGAGCCCTTTAAAATTTTTTACTGAAGCAATAATTTTGAAAGTCTAACAGTTTTTGCAAATCTTAAATGGGCATCATTGAAGGTTAATTTGCCCCTTCTGAATTCCACTTCAGATCCTGCTCCCTGCTAATTTGCCTGGGAAAGCTGGAGAAGATGGAGTGAGTACTTGGTCTCGTGCCACCTGCATAGGAGACTGATACAGCTCTGGCTTCAACCTGGCCCAGCCCTGGCTATTGGAGCCATTGCAGGGGAAGGATTATTTTCCAGGTAATAGAAGATCCCTGGGACAATGTGCAATGGCTCAATCGGTGCCATTTAGTGTCCTGGCTGTTCCGATTCCCATCCAGATTCCTGCTTGTGGTCTGGAAAAGTAGCGAGGATGGCACAAAGCCTTGGGACCCTGCAACCATATGGGGAGACCTGGAAGGAGCTCCTGACTGGCTCCTGCCTTCGGATGGGCTCACATCTAGCTGTTCTGCCACTTGGGGAATGAACCAGCATAAGCAAAATCTTTGTCTCTGCTCCTTTCTGTAAATCTGCCTTTCCAGTAAAAATAAAGTCTTTAAAAAAAAGAAAAGAAGAACTCTCTGTGTCCCACTCTGTCTATAACTTTTTCCATTAAAAATTTTTTTTAAGTCAAAACACTCCAAGGCCCTGACTTTGAGTCTGTGCTGTACCATGTCAGCTTACTTCTTTGGTAGGTGAGGATTGCTGGGCAGCGTTGTTGTTCTCAGTGTCTGCTCTCTAATATTACTGTGTGAAGATTGTCATTTTTATGCCTTGTGTATTGTTTTTGTTTTATATAAGTTCAAGATAATTCTTGGTCACTCATAATATAAAATAATTTTTCCTGTTCCTTTGCTTGTTATTTTTTCCTAAATATCTTTATTAAGTAGAGAAGGGATAGAGAGACCAACTTTTAAAAAGTAGTTTCTTAGAATGCCTTTAAGGTATATTACAGTTGTGACTGTTGTTGAAGCTTGTTTAAATTGAACTCTGGCACCAGAGATTGTGAAATAAAAACGTTAAGGTAAACACAAATTTGTGGTGGATGAGCTGTGTTTGGCTCAGTGAACTAAGCCACCTGCAACAACAGGTCACAGGGTCAATGTGCTTGGGAAAGAGCTGACAACGCCCAAGTTATGGGCCGCTGATTAAGTACTGGTTTTCCTCAGCTGTATGTGTGAGCTGTATGTATTGTTCTGTGAACAATCTGAAGGAACAAAAAGAACACAAGAGAATATCATTTGCAACCTAGGAAAGTATTTAAGTCTAACAACCCTTTATTTAAATTGGCAAATGATGATTGCCTATATTAGCACACTTACTGTAGAGAACTCTAGCCTATTAAAGTGGGAATCCAGCTGCTCCTGAGGCAAGGTTGGTGCAAGAAGTCACATGCTGTCTTCCTTTGTGTCTATCTGATTTTCACAAAAAAGAGCGGTGCAGGAGAGGAACGGGGTTCCAGCAGCCCTTCTTCAGTATGCAGTATGTCTTCATCAGCGACTGGGTCACTTCTGATTGTGGCCCAGTGGCCATCAACAAAGATGTTCTCTAAAGCAGCAAACTGAAGGAACTTTGGTAAACCTGTTTAAGGAGATACAATTCCTGTATTCCTGAGTACTGTCGTAAATTAGAAGAAATAGTTGATTCTTTGAGGAACATGTTGTTGAGTGTGGAGAATATGACAGCGTTTCCAAAGATGAGCTGATAAAATAGAGAAGGAAATGGACAAAACTAAGGAAATTTGAAGGAATAAACCATAATCTTGTCAAACTTGAAACTACAGTAGCAACAGGAAAAGAAGGGTCTGAAACCTGGCATGGTGGCTGTGGCCCTAAATACTCACTGTGCACATGCCAGGATCTCATATGAGTGCCAGTTCATGCCCTGGCTGCTCCCTGCTTGTGGAGAGCAGTGGAGGATAACCCAAAGCCTTGGGACCCTGCACCCACATGGGAAACCTGAAAGAGGCTCCTGGCTCTTCCAGGCTTCAGATCAGCTCAGTTCCAGCCAGTGAGATCGCTTGGGGAGTGAACCAGTGGCTGAAAGATCTTTCTTTCTGTTTCTGCTTCTCTCTATAAATCTACCTTTCCAATAAAATAAAAAGAAATGTTAAAAAAAAAAAAGAGAGAGAAAGCTCTTCATGTCTGAGTGACTTTGGAGTCAGCTAAATGCTAAAAATTAACCGTACCACAACTCCTGGGGAACACATTTATAAAAACTCTCATTAACTCCAGGTAACTGGAAGAAAATGAAACACTCACATGAAAAATACTCACATGAGGACAGGGAAAGATTTTTTTTTGCCACTTTTAACATTTAAATTTTAGTAAACAAAACATAATTTTTATTTATTTTCTTTTTTATACATTTAAGGTATAGCAGTTGTGATGGTGGTTGAAGCTTTGGTCCTGGGGGAATATTTCCTGATGGCTCAAGTCCTCAGTTCCTGCCACTCACCTCAGAGACCCAGTTGCAATTCCTGGCTTCTGCCTGGCTCAGTATTAAGCTGTTGCAGCTCTTTGTGGAATGTGAACCAGCTGATAAAAGATTTCTCTCCCTCCACTCCTGCTTTTTTCTCTGTCATTCTGCCTTGTTCAGAAAGTTAATCTACCACTGATGAGCGCCAGCATTCCATACCAGAATGCCAGTTTGAGTCCTGACTGCTCCATCTCTGATACATCTCTCCTTCCTAATGTGCAAATAAAAGCCATAGAATGTGGCCCAGGTGCTTGGGGCCCTGCTGCTCTCATGGGAGAACTGGATGGAGTTGGACATCCTGGCCTAAAACTAGAGATTATCGTTATGTGGAGACTGAACCAGCAAATGCAGTATGTTTTTCTCTTGGCACTCTACCTTTCAAATCAACAGTAAGCTTTAAATAAAATACCTACGTGCTGCTGCATTGCTGACATTGCATGAGAGTCCTGGTGCTGCTCCTGATATAGCCTGATCAGATCAACTCAGTACTGATGGCCGGAGTATTTGGGTCTCTGTGCCTTCTGGGAGACTTGGATGGAGGTCTAGGTTCCTGGTTTCTCCCTGACCCAGCCTGGCCATTTTGGCCATTTGTGGGGTGAACAGGCAGTTAAAAGTTGCTCTTTGTAACACTGCATTTTAAATAAATAAATTTTCAAACAGTGTAGTTTTTATATATATAATGTATATATTATAGCAATAAAATTAAATTTTCAGTCCAAGAATATTTTCAGGAAATTCTAACCAACATTTGACCCTAAAGTGTGAAGCTGTATAATGTAGTAACAATTAATGTGTGATTTAAAGTAGAGGAATTCGTTTGTATTGTTAAATAAGCCACTGCTAGTAATATTGTATTGGATTTCAAAATCTTCCAAAAAATGTTTGTGGGTTCAGAGCTAGTTATGAAAGGAAATAGAAGATGGGGAAGGCATTTGTCTTAGCTGTTCAGATGCCCCAGTCCTATAAAGGAGAACCTGAATTCCATTGACTTCAGGCGCCTGGGAAGCAATGGTAATAGCTGAAGTGTTTGAGTTCCTTGCATGCACATAGGTGGTGTGGATTCAATTCAGGGCACCCAGGTGGGAGAAGCACAAGCAGCTCTTGGTTCCTGAGTTGATATAGGCTCAGTATTGTTCATTGTGACCGTTTGCAGAGTGAAAACAACAGAGGGAAGATCATTCTGTCTCTTCTTTCCATAAATTTAAAAAAAAAATTGATTCAGGAAGCTAAAACTCCAGTGTTTCGCTTAGTGGTTATATCACCTGCATCCAGCATTGGAATATATGGGTTCAAGTCCCAGCTCTGTCTCCAGCAATTATGTGTATTTGATGAGTGAACCAGCAAGTGGGAGCCCATCTCTTCATCTCTAGCAGTCCAAATTAGTGATTAACCTCAAAGCCAGTGCAGTGATTTAGCAGGCTAATCCTTTGCTTGAAGCATTAGTATCCCGTATGCGTGCTAGTTGTGGGCCCAACTGCTCCACTTGTGATCCAGCTACCTACTTATGGCCTGGGAATGCAGCAGAGAATGGCCCAAGTCCTTGGGACCTTCCATTCACATTCTGGGAAGTCCGAAAAGAAGCTCCTGACTTTGGATTAGATCTGCTCAACTCAAGCTATTGTGGCTATTTTGGGAGTGATCCAGCGGATGGAAAACAATCTTCCCCCATTCCCACTATACCTCCCTCCCCCTCCTCTTCTCTGTGTAAATCCGGCACAACAACCTAGTGGATAAAGTCTAGCCTTGCATGTGCCAGCATCATATAGGGGTTCCTTGCTTTGGGTCTTCTGCGCTTTGGCTGTTGTGGCCACTTGGGAAGTGAATCAGGAGACAAAAGATCTTTCTGTCTCTCCTTTGCAGATCTGACTTTCCAATACAAATGAATAAATCTTTTAAAGAAAGAATAAAATGATTAACTTCTTCTAAAATGCATATATGCTTAAAGTAAAAGTCAGTTTAGCATTAAAAGACCTTATTTTATAGGGCCTGCATTGTGATAATATAAAACTGTTGAGACGCAAAATTGCATTGCTGCTTTTTGGGAAGATCAATTATTCCTTCAATCACTGTAGTCTCAATATATGTAAATGTAATGAAGCTTCCAACATACTCCTTTTCTAACAAAAGGATTATACACTATCTTAAAAGAGAATGTGGAAACTTCTAAAGAGGAATGATAATCAAGGATTTCTTATTAAAATAACAGTGCAGAGAGGTAAATGAGTAGGCTGGAAAGATTATAGGACTGTGGATATCTATTCCATGACAAGGGGTGCCTGTGACCACCAGCTGAGAGAGTTGGGCTAGTTGGCCATCCTGTGGAAGAACTGAGCATCTATGAAAAGGTGCTGTGGACACGAGGGCTCCAGCAGCTGTGCACGTCCTCTGGGATTGACTCTAACAGGCTGGGGGACTGCCCGAGGAGGTAGTGAGGCTCACTGAGTTCTTGAAGTCCAAGCCAATGTGCAGTCCTGCAGTAAAGGATTACAGGGGGGTGGGTTGCTAGTTCAAAGGAAAGATCTAAATAACATTCATGAATTTTCAATCAAGTTTTAAAATATAGAGGTTATTTAAACTTCTTATGTTTTGACAGATAGTATTTATTCCCATCTACTGATTCACTCCCTGGTTGTCTCTGGTTCCCACGTGTCTTATGTGTATGCCAGGGTGGTAGCTACTGGATACCTGACAGCTACCTCCCAGGACAGCAACACTGGGTCTCCCCCATTCCCCCTTAGGGATTCTGGTGACTCTGGTGGTATTTGACCACTCATGTGCCTTTAGGGCTTGTAAAGCTATGTATGAAAATTAAGAACCACAGTGGGCTTTTGTAGATTTGCTGATTAAATAAATCACCTTTACGCAAGGTTGAAAAGCAAGTCGGAAACTAGGAAAGGAAGGCAGTTGGTGAGTCAGAAGGTCACTGTGTGTGTCCATACCGAGTCTGATAAAAGAGTAAGACTACCACAGAAAAACTTAGGAAGCCTCACGAGCCATGAGGAAAATGTAAGTTAAGTTTTGGTGTTGTTCTCCTGTGAAGTGAGGCAAGTTTTTGATCTAGTTTAGAATATCTAAAAATTCCTTCTTCTGATGTTGATGAAGTGTAAAAATAGTACTTAGGTTCGGTAAACTACAAGAAAATTAATAATAGTGTAGACTTCTGTTTCTTTTTAAAGATGTCTAGTGAGTATTGTGTCGTGAAAAAAGCAGGTTGTGAATCCGGGCGTGTGTTATTTCTGTGATTCTACAGACTCCAATCTTGTGACTGTACTCTGGATGTGAGGAGACCATTCCATGGGGTCATACTTCAGGTGATAGGTTTGTCCTTTCTTCCGAGCATGAAAATTTGGTGAGACTAGATGTTTGTTTGGTTTATGGATTCATGTTCAGTGTTATCTCTTACATTGTCACTTTTCCGATGAAACTTGGCAGTTTTTCTCAGTGATGAGATTTATAGGCAAACATTTGATTTTCTGAATCATTAGTGGTAGTGTCTACGTGAACTCCCTTTTTATGGTTTCATTGATAATTTGATTATTTCTCTGGAATACACCTCGGTCTATAGAATTTTTTAAAAGTACGTACATACTTGTCTGAGTGGAATAATTTGATTTGTTTTTTATCTGGTAGTCTGCAGACTGATGCTTTGACACACAGCCTTCATGGGAAATAATGGAAGTCTGAATATTGATTATGTTTTAAATGGAGAACTCTGTGTATTAAGAATATTGAATTTATTGAAACCTGAGTTTTACAGCTTATAAATAATTAGCCAGCTATATTAATTCACCTGTTTTAAAAATCAGATTTTTAAATCCTTTTGGGCCCAGGGATCTGGTCTCTTCTGGATTAATGCAAAACACTGTGCTAAGTGTTTACTTCTGTCAGTAAGTTTACAATTTAGTGAAGTCTCAAAGATAGCACTTGTCATACTATTCACTTCATGCTAAAAATATCTAACTACTTTTATGTATTCAGATGCATATTTTATGAAAAGCTGAATCCAGGAACTTCAGGGTCTTGGCAAGTGATTGGTAGGGTTCCAAGCACTTGGACTATATCCTCCCCTGCTGACACAAGTGCATTTAGCAGCCAGCTGATTTCAGAGGTGGAACAGCCAGGACAGGAACTGGTGCCTATGTCCCTATGTCCCTATGGATTAACCCACTGTGCCGCAGTGCCAGCCCCAACTATTCTTAATAGGTACCAATAATAATAGCTTTCTTCTATAGGTGCCAGTTGTGTCACTGTTAAAGTACCAATTGCTTAACTTCCCCGGACTCTTAATTAAAAATGCAGCATCAATTTCAGAAAGTTAAAACAGCTACCTTTACTTTCGCATACACACAGACACACACACAACCTGTGTTTGCTACTGTTTGTAGCCGTACCATTCTGATTGCCTCTGAACAAAAAGGTTTTGATCTTGTTTATTTTATTTCAGTTAATTGCTTTTCCCTATAGAAAATCAAATTTTGGAGAGCTCTAACAGTATGCTCTTGCTGGGCTCTCATCCTTTCTGTTTAAATAATGCAGGTACTTTGATGGAAACCTGGAGAAGCTCTTTGCTGAGTGTCATGTAATTAATCCAAGTAAAAAGTCTCGAACACGCCAGATGAATACAAGGTCATCAGCACAGGACATGCCTTGTCAGATCTGCTACTTGAACTACCCTAACTCGGTGAGTATCTGGTAGTGTAAGGCTAGCACCGACTGTATTTCATTATATTAATAAAAGAAATCTTGGGGGTTAGAGGTAGTAGTGTTCTGTCAACACTAAGCAGTATTCTGTCAGCAATGTATAAGGAAAGGAAGAGAAATAGGCAAAAGCTTGGTTCCCTGTATTCCTAACCCCCATTTCCTTTTTTTAAAAAATGACTTTTCCCAAGTTGTCATTATACATTTAAATATTTCTGGAGTTTATTTTCACAGTGAGTGAAATTTATTTTCCTCAAAATTAAAATCCACATAAATTGTTTTATTCTTTATTTGTGAGACAGAACTCCCATCTGCTGGTGCATTCCTGGTTCTGGGCTGGCACCAGGAACTGGGAACTCCATCCAGGTCTCCCTTATGCAGTGACAGGAACCCATGTGCTTGACCCAGTGCTGTTGAAGCTAGAAACACAAGCCAGAACTGAGAATGAGATGCAGGCACTTTGGTGTGGGATTCTCAACTGGTAGTCTATAATAGACATTTCTAGCTTGTTTTTTTAAATAGTCATCACCCCTACAAAATTATTTAAACACTGTTTGCTAAAGATTTTTATTTATAAAAGTCCATTTTAATAGAGATTTTGCGTATCACAAAGGGGAGCATAGAACACACAGTTGGTATTTCTGTTACAGCCCATTTTTTTTTTTAATTAAGATGATCTACTTTGGAGTATTTAGGAAAGAAATTTCTTATGCTTTAACAAACATAGTTTTCCTGTGAAGACCTTACTTTGTAGTATTTGTAGAATGAATGCAGTTACTTAGAATTCATTTTTTAAGATGGTTTGGGATGTCGAAGAAAAACTTCTGTTAAACATTGCAAGTATCTTTCATATCCCCTAGTTTAAATATTATGCAAATCTTTTTTTTAAAAGATTTATTTATCTTTATTGCACAGTCAGATGTATATAGAGAGGAGGATAGACAGAAGTATCTTCCGCCCGGTGACTCACTCCCCAAGTGAGTGCAATGGCCAGTGCTGCTCCAATCCAAAGCCAGGAGCCAGGAACCGCCTCTGCAGGTGCAGAGTCCCAAGGCTTTGGGCCATCCTTGACTGCTTTTCTAGGCCACAAGCAGGGAGCTGGATGGGAATGAGGGCTACTGGGATTAGAACCGGCGCCCATATGGGATCCCGGTGCTTTCAAGGCGAGGACTTTCGCTGCTAGACCACAGCGCCGAACCCAAATATTAAGCAAATCTTTATTAATTATTTCCTTCCAGGTCTTTCTGGTTTTAGATGTTGATATATTGAAGTTTTTTTCTTTCTTGATAAATGTTAACTCAATAGTTTCATATGTGTGCCTTTAAGAGAGCGCATTTGAAAGGAGCTAGTTCATACTTCTAGGTGATCAGGGATAAGTTCTGAAACATGAGTACATAGAATCAATGTAAATCAATAAAATGTAAATCATAGAATCAATGTAAATCAATAAAATAGAAGCAAAACATAGAATCAATGTAAATCAATAAAATGTAAATCAATAAAGTAGTACTAATAATTATTTCTCCTAAGATTCATGTTTTGACCATTTCTTTGCCAGTTGTATAGTTCTAAGGTTTATTAGACTTGTATAGTTCTAAGGTTTATTAATATTTCTGTAAAGTAATACTAAGGCCTAAATAATTTGTCCCAGACTAAACCTGATTTACTCCTTGGAAGTTTTTCTCCTGCTTCTGTATAGCTAGTTTCTGCTTAATTTAAATCTAATGTGAATAGTGAAGCTAAAGGTTTACAAATAGCCACTTTTCCAGTGTATTCTGTTATCATCCAGCAAAACTGGAACTGAAATCTGGAGTGGAGATTTACAGTAGAAGTTTTCCTTTGTGCGTGTAGCTGATGATGAATGTGCCATTCATTCAGCACACAAGGATTGTTTTGTGAATTAGAAACATACAGGAAAGTAAAGACATAATGTTTGTCTTCAAATAATTTACAGGTTAGCTAGGTAGATAAATAAGATGATATTCAGAACAAGAAGTACTATAAGGCCCCTAAAACACAAAGCAAGGCTATTATGGAAGTATGTTGGAGAGATTTTTAGGCTGTGTTTGTTTTCAGGCTGAATTCCACGTAGAAGCTGGCCTGTAGACTCACCAGAGTGCTAGCTAGGGAGGCGAGTTACACAGCAACGGAATGGCAGTGTCCTTTGGGCAATATGGAATGGCATGTGGTACTTGAGGACTTGAGAGAAAAGAAAAATTAATTTCAGATTAACAAGCAATTTACTGATGACCTTTGAAAGGATGAGAAATGGTGGGGATGGATCCCTGACTCTACAGAATTGTACCATAAAATTCAGAATTTAAAATAAAAATGAAAAAAAAATAAAGATGAGAGAGACTACACTGCATGAGCCAAAAAGGCACTGACCTGAAAGTGCGAGGGAAGAGGCAGTAATAATGTAACCAAATTATTCTTTTAATGGAAATTTATCTATGTACAGGAGAGAGCAAGATGGCAGGAGAAGCAACATGGTTGAAAGTAAGAAAAAAACAAGTGATAAATGAAGCATGGTGAAAAACAGAAGAGCAAAACTAGAGCTGCTTTTTTTAAAAAATTTGAATAATGTTTTGTTTCCTGCTTGAAAGCATGAGAGAGCAAGAGTAAAAGTGAAAGAGAAACAGAGAGGGATGTGCTGTCAGAAGTTGATGCTGGGCCATACCCAAATCAGGAGCCCAGAGCTCCAGGTCTTTCTTGTAGGTGATGGTAGCTCAAGCACTGGCATTATCTTTTGCCTCTCTAGATGTGTTTACAGGAAGCCGACAGGGAAACAGAGTAGTTAGAACTTGATCTGGGACATGGGCATACCAAGTGGCTGCTTCAGCTGCTGTACAACGACAATACCTATCCCTTCTCATAGTTTTTAGACTGGTGTACTGAAGGATAATTTTCTTAAAGGTTGATACTTTACAGAGAGGGTGGGTTTCATTTGCTGGTTCACCCCCAAATGGCTGCAATGGCTAGAAATGAGTTGATCTGAAGCCAGGAGCTGCTTCTGTGTCTCCTACATGGGTGCAGGGTCCCAAGAACTTGAGCCATCTGAGGCTTTCCCAGGTCATAAGCAGGAAACTGGATCAGAGTTTGTGGGGAGAGGGGATGCCGGTGACAAGGGCCTAGGCTGAGCCGGTTGCGTGCAGTCCCATGGAAGGGTAGTTCTAACATTCTCAGGTAGAGAACTGCTGAAGTCCCCATAAAGCTCTACTCATTTAGTGGAGTCACTGAGCAGCTTAGGGCTGAAGTTCCTCGTTTTAATTCTCTTCACACATTTGTACTTTTATTTGTATACTCCTTCCGTACTTTTGTCCTTTTGGAGATTGGTTTTAACGCCATGTAATGCCATGTGAAAATGGGTTTGTAATAAATACTTTTGGTCACTAAATTTATAATACTTTTGAAATTAACTGTTCTGTGTGATCTGTTCTTAATTTTCTGAACTGGTGGAGCACTCAGATGATTAGTCCCTACCCTGCTCATCTTTGTTATGGCTAATTATGTAGTTTCTTTTTGTTTTTGCTCTTGTTTTGTAAAGATTTGTTTGTTTATTTATTTGAAAACGAGTACTGAGAAAGAGGTCTTTCATCACCTTGTTCACCCTCATTTGATTACAACAACTAGGGCTGAACCAGGCCAGGATCCAGGAGTTTTCTCCAGGTCTGCCACTTGGGTTGCTTGGGCTGTTTGCTAATTTCCCATTTCATTGGCAGGGAGGTAGATTGAAAGTGGAGGAGCCAGGACTTGAACTTGCACTCATGGGAGCCCAGTGTCACAGGCAATAGTTTAGCCTTGCCTGCTAAACCTATTCAGAGCTTTCTTCAGTCTGACCAGTTAATCACTTTATAATAATTTTCTTAAAGATTTATTTTATTTTTATTGTAAAGTCAGATATACAGAGAGGAGAAGAGACAGAGGAAGGTCTTCCATCCAGTGAATCACTCCTGAAGTGACCGCAATGGTCGGTGTTGTACAGATCTGAAGCCAGGAGCCAGGAACTTCCTCCACGTCTCCCACATGGGTGCAATGTCCCAAGGCTTTGGGCCGTCCTCAACTGCTTTCCCAGGCCACAAGCAGGGAGCTGGACGAGAAGCGGGGCCACCAGGATTAGAACCAGTGACCATATGGGATCCTGGGCACGTTCAAGGCGAGGACTTTAGCTGCTAGGCCACTGCACCGGGTCCAGTCACTTTATAATATTTTTTGAGTCAAGGTTGTTTACTAACCCATTGCTACATTGTGGAATGTAACCTAGGCTATAAAATATCATTGTTAGGGAAAGTTTTAAAATGTAAGATTTTAAACAGATAAAGGCAGAGTTGAGGACTGTGAGGAAAGGTGGTGGCTATCCTCACATCAGAAACCCTGCATGGAAGTTGGTACTTGTTCCAGGACATGTTACTGGCAGAGTGATATAGTCCAGTGCTGTTCAGCTTCTCACCCATTGTGTCTTACACACCAGGCAGCTTCAGTCAGCCTTTATAAACAGTTTCTAGTGTAGTAAAGACTATTCTTGATATTCTTGTTGGTGGTTGGCATTTGTATCTGTGGGTAAAGTGGTAGGGGGGGGGGTAGCATGTTTTCTGTTACTCCCTTTTCTCAGTACCATTCACATCTGTTGCAGATAACATTCTGAAAAAGAACTTTTTGTGTTTTTTTTTTTCTTAATGAAGTTTTCTGACAATATGAACAGGAGTGAGTTGAAGGAATAAATAACCTGTTCTGTGAGCTAGGGAAAGCGTCTGGACCAAGTAGGTGAGCCTCACCTGTTGAGGCCATGTACTTCTCGGTTTTCCCAAGGAGTGTCAAGTCAGACAGGAAGACAGATAACCCAGGTCCTTCTGTTGTAATGGGCCCTTGAATAGAAACTGAATGGTCTTGACTTTGAGTGATTATTTATTAGCCACTTAACCATTAATCTGTTGACTTTCCAGGTATTTTTTTTGAAACAGTATAGCATGTATATATATTCACCTTTTTGAAATTTTACATTTGTTCTTGTCTTACTTTTCAAAAAGATTGTGCATTAAAGTTGTCGGAGCAAGTCAGAGCTGAGTCTCTTTACCGTCAGTAGTGAAATGAAACTCAGTTATGTTCAGTGCAATCTTACATGTTCTGTCCGGAAGGCACATCCCAAGACCCACCCACAGCCTCCCAAGACTCCCTCTGTATTTCACAGT
The DNA here is from genome assembly GCF_030435755.1 of Ochotona princeps. Taxonomy (NCBI): domain Eukaryota; kingdom Metazoa; phylum Chordata; class Mammalia; order Lagomorpha; family Ochotonidae; genus Ochotona; species Ochotona princeps. Next base: position 2,064,670 of record NC_080837.1, on the reverse strand, counting down.
GTAGTTGATATGCATGCCGTAAGTCATATCAGAAACATCACAAGTATATTTTAAGTAAAAGCTGATCAGAAAGTGTAGCTGAATAAACACTGAACCACATATAGGAACCAAAAAAGCAATTAAAAAAAAACTGAATAACTCTGGTGACAAGACAGTGTAGGAGTTCTTCATGAAGAAAACAAAGGGAAATAAAGAGACAGCTTTGGATTTGCAAAGAAGAAAGGAAAGTCAGAAAAATAACCAAAAACATAAGCTGGCAGAAGAGAGCAGGGTGGAATCATGCTGGCAGCCACGAGAGTGCAGCAGCGAAGCACGGCAGGCTTGGGTGAGTGTGGGAGGATTCAGTGTGGGACAGAGCAGGCATCTCCAGTAAGGCTGACTTTCAGTAGGTAAGGCGAGATGTCATAGCTATCCGGGCAGAAACTCGTATTCCTGCCTAGCTTCTGAAATCAAAGATAATTCAGAAATTCAAGACTGACATATCTCACTATACTAGAAATAAAGTGCTTTGTACATAGCTGCTCTACTTCTTATCCATCTTCATGTTAATGTACCTGGGAATGGCAGATAGATGACCCAAGTGCCTGGACCCCGCCACCCACTTGGGAGGAGACCCAGATGGAATTGTAGACTTTGGTTGTTTTTTTTTTTTTTTTTTTTTTTTTTTTAATCTGGCCTGGCCCTGGGCATTAGCGACTAAATCAGAATAACAAAGTTCCTTTCCAGCCTGCATTTAAAAGCTTATTTATTTATTTGTCTGAAAAGCATAGTGACAGGTCTTCCATCTCCCTGATGCCTGCAGCGGCCAGGGCTGGCCAGACTTAATACCCGAAGTCAGGAACTCCATCTGCTTACACCACCTGCATCCCCTCTTGGAGTGCCTATTCAAGTCCCACCTGCTCCACTTTGAGTACAACTCCCTGCTGCCCACACCGCAGACCTGAATGGAGTTGTGGGTTCCTAGCTTCGGCCTGAAGCAGCCTGGACTGTTGTGATCCTTTGGGAGTGAACCAGATTGATCCATCATTGATCAGTCTCTTTCTGATCAATGCATCCATTTTCAAATAAATAAATCTTAAAAAAAAAATATATAGTGTTAACTCTTTTTTCATTTATTAAAGTATTACAAAGGAAATCCGAGGGGCACGCTCAGTGTATCATGCTAATTTACCTTAGCTGGCAGTGATGGGCAGTTTGCGCATCAGTTCAAGTCCCAGCTGCTCCACTTCCAATCCAGTTCCCTGCTTATTGCTTAGGAAAGCAGCAGAGGATGACACAAATTCTTGGGCCCCTGCACCTACATGGAGACCTGGAAGAAGCTCTTGGTTCCTGGCTTGGGATCTCCCTAGCTCTGTTATAGTAAGTTGTAGCCATCCCAGAAGATAAAGGATCTCTCTGTAACTCTAACTTTCCAGTAAAAGTGGATAAATCTTTTTTAAAAATTCAGAATTTAATCTAATGAATTATTTCAGTTTTTTTTCTTAAAGTTTGTCCTAGAATACATTCATGTGAGAACAAAGATGTAGACGAAAATGCAAATGTCCACTGATAGGGAACTGTAGTAAGACATCTTCATGCACAGTAACCTAGTGCCTGGGGTCTCATATGAGCACCAGTTTGTATGACTGTGATTCCTTTCCTATGCCAACTCCCAGCCTGGCGCCTACACTCCCCTGGTGGAAGTGGAGTTTGTCCCCTCTAAACTGGGTCCCAGGTCCCTGCTCCAGTCTCCATGCCTGAGGACAAGGGATGAGGACGTGAAGTTGCCAGACTGGCACAGAAGGACCGGGGCCCAGCATTATGGCTCAGTGGCTAGAGCCTAACCCTCCATGTACCAGGACCCTATATGGGTGCTAGTTCATGCCCTGGCTGCTCCACTTCCCATCCAGCTCCCTGCCTGTGCCTGGGATGGCAGTCGAGGACCACCCAAAGCCTTGGGACCCTGTGTGCGAGACCTGGAAGAATCCCCTGGCTCTTGGCTTTGGATCGGCTCAGTTCTGGCTATTGTGGCTACTTGGAGAGTGAAGCAACAGACAGATCTTTCTGTCTGTTATCTGCTCTTCTTGTACATCTGTCTTTCCAATAAAAAAAGTAGATATATTTTTAAAAGATATACCCGAGTGTTCTGTTGTGTTACCACATTGGACAACTGTTAATTCAAAGCAAGGTACACAGGAGGATGTGGAGCTGTTCCCACATGTATATACATGTTAGTGCAGCTCTGGAAGAATGAGCAAGACTTAGAAGGAGCTTCTGTTTCTTGGTAGATGAGACAGACACCAGAAAGCAGGAGGAGGGATCCCCATTATTTAGCATAAATTCAGACTGCTAAATCATAATCAAAACCTGTATTACTTAATTTAAGATTAAGTATTATATTCTTACATTGTTTTAGACCTTTTGTAAGTATATTTTCTAGAACTTGTAACCTTACTTAAAATAGTGATTAAAACATTAAAACTTTTTTCTTTTGTGCCTGGTGCAATAGCCACATGTCTAAATCCTTGCCTGCCTGGTCCAGGATGCCATGTGGGCACTGTTTCTTGTGCTGGCTGCTCCACTTCCCATTCATCTCCCTGCTCGTGGTCTGATAAAGCAGTAGAGGACGGCCCAAAGCCTTGAGATCCTGATCGTGCATCAGAGACCTGGGAGAAGTTCCTACCTCCTGGCTCCTGGTCTCAAATTGGCTTAGCTGCATCTGTTGCTGCCAGTTGGGGATGAAGCACCAGACAGAAGATCTTTCTGTATATCTGACTTCCCAATAAAAATAAATGGGGAAATTTTTTTTCTTAAGGATTCTTTAATCTTTATTTGGAGGGCAGATTTTTGGAGAGAAGAGCTAGGTCTCCCACCCTCTGGTTCACTCCCCAAATGGTTGCAACGGCTGGAACTGAGCTGAGCTGATCTGAATCTTGGAGCCTGAAGTTTTCTGCTGCTTTTTCAGGAAGTGAAACAGTCAGAACATGAACTGGAGCTCATATGGGATGCCAGTGTCACAGGGTGGAGGGCTAGCCTGTTGGGCCATGGCACCAACCCCAGAAAGTTTTAATGATCTCCCAAAGAAACCTCGTGATATGTTGTTTTCAGTCTTCATTTTATTACAAGCCCCCTAGCTCTAGGTAACCTCTAAGGCACTTTCTTTCACTGTGGATCTGCCTATTCCAGTCCTTACTGAGGTAAAATGAACAATAGTTTGTTTTTGTGATTGGGTTCTTTCTTTTAGCATAGTATTTTTGAGGTCCCTCTGTGTTGTGGCCTGTGTCTATATTCGTTCTGTTTTTGTGTTGGGTTATGTTCCTTTCTGTGAATCGTCTATTTTTGTGTGTTTGCTAGTTGATAGACATCTGGGTTGCTTTTACTTTTTGACTGCTAAAACTAATGCAGCTACGAACACTTTCATATAGATTTTTATCTGGGTGCATTTTGTTTCTTTTGAGTATGTGTATACTGTGTCATATGTTAATTCTTTAATGTTTAGTTTTTTGAGGGGCTGTCTTATTTTTATCTTCCCCAAAGTTCCTGTGCCACTTTAAATTCCCTTCAGTAGTAATATTCTGTTTTCCCACGCCCTGACCAGCACTTGTTATTTTCTTTTTTATTACAGTTCTACTTGTGAGCTTGAAGTACATTTCTGTAGTAGCTAATGGTATCGAGTGCCTTTTCATATACGTATTGGCACATGATGTATTTAGTACAAAGCTGTTTCCTGCCTTTCCTGAAATTTGTAAATATTTACCATAGATAATGTTCATGTATTTGTGTGTCTATTGATTTTGCTTATTGAATGTTCATTTTAAGATCCCATTAGTTTTTGTGGAGTTGGACATGGCCATTGTGGGAAATGGGGCCTATGAGAGCCTCATATCACTGTATATAGTGATTCTTCTGATGTCTTTGTTGAATTTCATGGTTTTTCCCACCCTGTTATTTTGTTGTTGCAGTATTTCACTGGCCTTGAATGTGGACATAAGTTTTGTATGCAGTGCTGGAGTGAATATTTAACTACCAAAATAATGGAGGAAGGCATGGGACAGGTAAAGGTGCCGATCTGTTTCTGTTTTTGTTGGATTTCTTGTAATGTTTAGACCCCTGTATCAATTTAACGGTGAAGCTTTTTGTGTTAACAAATCTCAGAAGAAATGAGGTTTATAGATGAAATTTATAGATTTCTGGAATAAAATACTAAATTGTAACAGGGTTTTTGTGTTTACAATGGGCATTCCAGATACAGATGGAATCTAGGTAAAAAGTTTTTCTTTTGTAAACATCAATATTGGAGTATCTGTCAGGCTAAGCTGTTTGGGCAATTTATCTTTCAAGTTGAAAAGCCATTTACTCTTGTCAGCATTTTTAGTTACTATATGGTGATAAACAAATGTGCATTGTGTTTAAATAGAAAAGGGGTATAAAATCCCATAGACATTAAATATCCCAGATCCTAGCAAAGTGCCTGGCCATGGTAAGCATTCAGTAAATATTTGTTGAATGCATACATAGTTTAAATTTCAATCTTTTTCAGACTATTTCGTGTCCTGCTCATGGTTGTGATATCTTAGTGGATGACAACACAGTTATGTAAGTATTCTTGATAGATTTTGCATGTTGCATATCAGTAAGGGGGCTAAACCAAACTAGCTTTCATTCAGCTCCCCAGAAGAATGAAACATTTAGAAGCCTGGAAAGACTTTCTTTGTGGATTTTTAACTTGCTTAAATGTACAGTCACTGTTCTGGATCTGAGTAACTGTTGGAACTCTACAGGAGGAAGTGTGTCAGTTGAGGTGCTGAGATGTGGATAAGAGTTAAAAGCAGAGAGATTTATGTGATATAACTTGTGTACAGGATTAAAGGGAGACAAGGGTTAAGAGTAGGAGCAATCATGAGGCAGAGCTGAGAGACATCTGTTAAAAGAAGAAAGATTCATCAACAGGAGACTCGGCCTGTGTTGCAGCAGTGACAGTTTCTGGCCACTCTGGTGAACTTCGTGGTGAACCTCCAGGCAGAGATTCCCTGCTAAGCAGAAATGAGTTGGCCCCAGGTCGTCTTGCCAAGTTCTGTGATTGACAACATGCAGGGAGAGTGTTTTTGTGGAATACTGATATTGTTCCCAAAGGCCCTGCTGTTGTGAAAAGTTCTCCTTAGAAGGAGAAAGAATACTTTCTGAGCCCGGAAATCTCCCAGCCTCCTCTTTTCCCAGTTCAGTGTTGCTTATGCTCTAAGGGCACCTGACAGGTTTTGTACCAGGTTGCTGGTTTGAGGACTTGAAGGATCCTGTACAGGTTGCTTGATTAGTCCTCAGTAATTAACCATATTTAATTGTCTGTATACAAGCACTGTGGTTCCAGCATGATATAATTAAAGCAGCTATATGCTATTATGACTGACTTTAACTTCATAGGATCTGAGAAGCTAACCTGCCTAGCACAGTTTCTAAACTTACCAGGCTCTGTCTCTTAACGTTAGTCTGATCTATTTGGAGTATGTTTGCTACTGTTGCCAGCTTAGTAAATTGTGTTTCCATGATTGTTTTCGGCTAGTAAAAATGGTCTGTGTATCTTTTCAGCTGTGTTTATCTCATTCCCTGACACATTCTGACTTCCTTACCTCCTTTAAGCAGCGTATTCCTACGTAACACAGGTATCCTCTCATCCATTCCACAGACATTTACTAGGAACCCACCTGTTAGCACATATATACAAGGGAGCTAGAAAAAAAAACCGACAGTAGAGTGACTTTTCAGGAGTTTGTTTTGTTTGTTTGTTTTTTAAGATTTAAGTATTTTTTGGAAAGACAGATTTACAGAGAGGAGATACAGAGAGAAAGATGTTCCATCTGCTGGTTTACTCTAAGTGGCCACAACAGCAAGAGTTGAGCCAAGAGCATCTTCCAGGTCTTCTGTGTGGGTCAGGGTCCCAAGGCTTTGGGCCATTCTCTATGGCTTTCCAAGGCCATAAGCAAGGAGCAGGGTGGGAAGTGGAGCAGGTGGTAAAGGAATAGGTGTCCATATGGGAGGGCGATGCTGGAAGGCTGAGGATTAGCCATTGCACTGGCCCTGGTATTTACTTTTTAAAATTTACGTATTTGAAGGAGAGACAGAGGAGGGTGTCATCCCTTTCATCCCCTGGTTCATGCCCCAAATGACCACAGCAATTTCTACAGAGTCAAGCCGAAACCAGGTGCCAAGGACCTCTTCTGGGTCTTCCAATGGGTGGCAGAACCCAGTTGTTTGGGCCATCCTGTGCAGCATTTCCCAGATAATTAGCAGAGGGCTGGATCTGATGAGGCGCAGGGGAACTTAACCAGATGGCAGGTTTACCCACTGTACTGTAGTACTACCCCATATGTCCGTATTCCAAGTGGTTCATAACCTCAGGGCCATGAATTCTGTAGTTGCTAAAACAGAGTAGGAATTTATATATACTTATATTATTTATAACACTTAATAATAACTTATTATATGCATATATTATTTGCATATATAATTTATTACTTGTGCTTGATTCAGTAAAATACATAATTTTTTTTTCACACTAATATCATCCCCCCATCCCAGTATCTGGGGTCAAGGGAGAAACCCTACCCAGCCTTCCACCCATCCCAGGTCCTTGATATAGAACATGCTCTGAACGTTCTTCTCAAGCAGTTTTGATAGTTCAATAGTTCTAAATTGTTGCCAATCTTGCGTTCCAAGCACAATGTAATCTATTCAGAATTCTCTGGCTGATATAATCTCTTCATGGTTGGGCTTCTGAGATCAGTAATTCAATTGGAGGGATCTCCAAAGAAACTTCGTCTGAGGTGATCCCAGACCTGATTCTTGTGTGTTTGCTAGTACGTGGTCCAGCACTGTCCATCGCCCCAGTCAGCTTATGCACATGCTAGTGGTTGCAATTGCTGCGTCAGTTCTGTTTCCAGCCCTGTCTTCCACTTGAACCAAATGGTTGTTGCAGTCCAGCCTGATCCTGCCCACTTCATACTCAGCGCTCCTGCAAACCAATGGGAGCTGCAGCCTAGTCTCGGTGACTCCGCATAACCCCCACCAGGCCTTCTGCCTATCCTGGTTCCCATGCTTGCCTGTATGTACTGCAGACTTGTTCAGTCTGTCCCACATTCCATTCAGCTCTTGTACATGTCAATGGGCATGGAATCCTAGTTCAGCCCAACTAGCCCTACTATTCAGCTCACACATATGCTGGCAGGTGCCTTTCTGTCTAACCACCCCTGCCCCTGTCCTGGTTTTCATGCTCTCCAGTGGGAGTGGTAACCCAAGAGGGAAATGCCCACTGTTTCCCTACTGGGCCACTCCAACTCCCGGAGTATGCACTCCAGGTGATTCTGGAGTTTAACTTAACAGATTTAGTCCCTTGTGCCAGCCTCTGCCAGCTGATGCTGCAGCAAAGCCCAACCAACCCACACCCACTCTGCACCAGTTTTTGCTTGCACCAGTCAGAATAGTCACTCCAGCCTGGCTTTTCCCTGACCTAGTCTACATGAGGCCCACAGGTGTTGTAGCCCTGCCTGGTCTGATCTGCCTCCATCCCTACTCATGCTCTCCAGTGGGAGTGGTGGTCCAGCGTGGGGGAGCCTTCCAAATTCCCCTACTGGCTTTACTCCCTCCCTCCCTGGTTATCACATGTGCTCGTTGGGTGCTGTGGCCCAGTCCAGCATGGCCTGCCTCACATCAGCATGCCAGTGGGTTGTGTAGCCTGGCTGGGCCCGGCCCAGCCCGTCCCCAATTCTAGCTCAGGCTGATGGGGGCTACAGCCCAGCCCAGCCCAGCCCACCCGGCCCCCAGTCTTGGCCCTCATGTGAACTGGGTTTTGCTGCGACCCAACCCGGCCCAACCCACACTCTGTTCTGGTGCTCGCATTCGCCAGCGGGTGATATGAACTGGTTCAGCCTGGTTCGCCCCCGACCTATGCCAAATGTATACCTGTGGTTTCAGTTCCCTGGCCTGGTCTGGGTTGCTCCCTATCGTGGTTCTTGTGCTCACCTACCGGGACTGTGTCCCAACAGAGGAGTTTCCCAAGCTCCTGCATCAGAACCTCTCCCAGTGCCAGATCTTGCACATATTGTTGGGTCCATGGGCCAGCCTTACTAATTCTACCTACTGTCCTAGCAGGAACAGTGGCCTTTCCTTGCTGGCCTTCACCCATTTCCAGTTTGTACTATTGGGTGTTTCTGCCCAGCCTAGCCTGTCCTACACTTACCCTCATTCTCACTAGTGGTAGTGAGTGCTGGAGTCTAGCCCAGTTTGACACACCCCAGACCCAGCCCACACTTGTGCTGATGGACAGTGCAGCCATGCTCAGATTAAACAGCAGTTCCCGCTCTGGCTTTCTCATTCACCAGTGGGAACCACAATCCAACCAGACCATCCCCTTAGCTTCCTAACCAGACTTCTTCCCAGCTACAGATCATGCGCTTGCTAGTGGTTGCTCTGACCCAGCTTTGCATAATCCCTCACCTGTCTTGGCCTTTGCCTTAGATGCTATAGCCTGGTCTGATCGGGCCTGTCCCGAGACCCAACTCTCTCTGATGGGTGCTCAGACCTGGCCCTACTCAGTCTCTCCCATCCCTGGCTCATGCAAACTGGTAGGTGTAGTAACCTAGCCTGCCATGACTTGCGTTCCATCCTGGTTTCTGCACTTGCCAGTGAGCTAAGGTTTGCTCAGCCCTGCCTGGTCCACCCGCTTCCAAAACCAACGTATGATATAATCTGCTCCTCCATCTTAGCCTAGTGTGAGCTGGTGAATGTTTTGGCCTGGCCCGTCCTACACCTTGTGTTAGGATGCACATTGCGGGTACTGCATCCTGGATCTGCCCCATGGGTGTTGGCAGATTCAATGGTCACACCTAGCTTAGCCCCTCACCACCCCAGCTCTTAAGCTAAACAGTGTGAGTTGCATTTCCACAGAGTTTGGCAAACGTATCCCCCACAGACTCTACCCCCAGACCTGGTTCTCTGACATGCTGGTTACTGTCATGGTCCAGCATAACGTGACCTATCCCCTGTTCCAACATTTAGGTCAGGTACTGGGATCCAGTTCTGCTAGACAGGCCCTCAGCCTTGGTTTTCACGTGGACTGGCATGTGGTGGTCAGCAGTGTTCCAAGTTAACAAGCCCAACTCTTGAATTACCATGTGGGCCATACAGATCTTCCCATCTCTCCCCTCCAATCACCAGGTCTCAGTCCCCTTGCTTTTACCTGCAACTACAGTGGCCCTGTCGTTGAGTGTCTCTCCAGATTCATTCCTCAGCTACGTGTAAGGTGGCCTTGTCTGTGAATGTCCTTAGGCAGTAATTCCAGACCCCCCAAAACCCCAGAGCTCACCAGTGAAGCCCAGCTCCTTTGTCTTGCAACTTTGGACAAGGAGCTAGGAAGCCCTGCCCGGCATGAGTTCACAGCCACAGCCACATGACTGGGAGATTCAAACACCCTCACCTCTGAGTAGACTTACCTGGACTCCACCCTGAACTGTTTGTTTTAATTAATATTGTCTGATCATATCTTCATGATTTATGACATTATTAACTAATAATTTAAAGTTTGTAAATTGTTAGTGAATTGTCACTGTGAGCTTGAGATGAATGGGGATGGTGTGTGAAGCTGACTGGGTTAGCCTTATAGACCGTTACCCTGTCTTTAGCTTTTACTGTGAGGCAACAGCATGAGAGTTTTGGGCAAAGGACTGATAGGATCAGAGATGATTGCTCTGACTGCTGCTGTTTAAAGAGCAGACCCCTAATGTGGAACATTGCCATGCCAGACCAGAACAGAGATGACAGCAGTTTAGGTCCGGAAGGCGGCAAAGAAGATAGTGAGAAGGGTAAGAAGGGTTGGAGTTGAGTCAGGATTAAATATGAGGAGAAGAGATAAAGTAACAGGTCAGTAATGGCTGCAAGATTGTTTTGATCTTTGTGATTAAATAATTTCCAGTGACAGTAGGTGTTACGAAGATGTTAATTATAATACTGTAGGTCATGTGGTTCAGATGTCCATCAGTGGGGAGGTGGAGTGACATAGTTTCTAGATGATTTATGAGTCATGCTGATAAATCTGGTAATAATGTCCCTCCAGATTCATTCCTCACAAGGTACAACAGTGCATGTGATTAACTTTCTATTACATTCTCCTATATTGATTTATAAATGTTTAGATTCATAAAATGCTGCATTATTACTCTTCCTTCCTGATAGTCACAGATGATTTTTCTTTATGTTTGAATATAGTTTGTATACCAAAGGTGGAAAACTTTTTTGTAAAGGAAAATATGTTACTATTAGCTCTAAATTTAAATATTTTTTTAAAAGATTTTTAGTTATTTTTGTATTACAAAGATATATATAGAGGAGGAGAGATAGAGAGGAAGATCTTCCATCAGATGATTCACTCCCCAAATGAGTGCAACAGGCGATCCGAAGCCGGGAACCTGGAACCTCTTCCTGGTCTCCCACGCTGGTGCAGGGTCCCAGTGCATTGGGCCGTCCTCGACTGCTTTCCCAGGCCACAGGCAGGGAGCTGGATGGGAAGTGGAGCTGCCGGGATTAGAACCGGCGCCCATATGGGATCCCGGGTGCGTTCAAGGCAAGGACTTTAGCCACAAGGCCACACCACCGGGCCCCTCTAAATTTAAATCTAATGTTCACTTTTTCAAGGCATCATATAATCATGGATCATGGTTTAACATTAGCATTAGTAAAACAGTCCTTGTGTTTACTGTTATAGCTCTCTAGTTAGGTTGAGGTGAAAGCCAGGTATTCACTCATACTCGGGTGATTAGATGCAGTTTGACCCTGTGCTCAGCATATATAGTAGGTATTGAGAACAAGTCGTTTTGTTTATCTGCAGAGCTGCCATCTGCTAGGAGCGTGGATATCATAACCATTTTCAAAGGAAGGTGATAGCAGAAGGTTTTTGTTGAAAGAATTAGGTCGCAAATGACCAGAGTGAGTGACTTTTTCTCTATAGAGTGTGCTGAAGTTCTCCAGTTTCTCAATCACCAGATAAACTAAGAAATCTTGCCTTATAGTACTGTGTATGACTTTTGCTCTCACCAGTTTTAAGTAGCCTCTTGGGCTACATTTTGGATATTAGAAATGGTTAGGGTCTCATATCAGAAACAATGTAAGTAATAAAGTTTATGATTGGACCCGGCAGCATGGCCTAGTGACTAAAGTCCTTGCCTTGAACGCACCCGGGATCCCATATGGGCGCTGGTTCTAATCCTGGCAGCTCCACTTCCCATCCAGCTCCCTGCTTGTGGCCTGGGAAAGCAGTCGAGGATGGCCCAATGCTTTGGGACCCTGCACCCGCATGGGAGACCTGGAAGAGGTTCCTGGTTCCTGGCTTCGGATTGGCGCAGCACCAGCCATTGCACTCACTTGGGGAGTGAATCATCGGACAAAATATCTTCCTCTCTGTATATCTGACTTTGTAATAAAAATAAATAAATCTTTTTAAAAAAGTTTATGATTCACAGTATTGCATAACCATCATCATCATCATTTAATTTCAGATCGTTTGCATCTTCTCATTTTCCATTATGCGCTCAGTATTCACTTCCCGTCCCCTTCTTCCCTCATGGTAGCAATAGCACGTAGCTGTTTGCTGTCGGTGCATATGCCTGTTCTGGACATTTTATATTGATGATGTGATAAAATGTGACCTCATGTGACTGGTTTCTTTCTCTTTTAAGATTTATTTACTTGTATTGGAAAGGTTGATTTAGAGGGAAAAGGAGAGACAGATCTGCTTATTGGTTCACTCTTCATGTGGCTGAAAAGGCCGGAGCTGCGCTGAAGCCAGGAGCTGGGAGATTCCTCCATGTCTCCCACGTGAGTGCAGAGTGCCAGGCTTTGGTCCATCTTGTACTGCTCTTGCATGAATCATAATAACCAGTGCCCATATAGATCCTGGCACATGCAAGGCGAGAACTTCAGCCACTAGACTACCGCGCCAGACCCTGTGACTGGTGTCTTAGGCTCAGCGTCTTTTCAGCAGTTAACTTTTTTTAAATCACTATTTTTTTTTTTTTAGATTTATTTATTTTGTTACAAAGTCAGATATACACAGAGGAGGAGAGACAGAGAGGAAGATCTTCCGTCCAATGATTCACTCCCCAAGTGAGCCGCAACGGGCCGGTGCACGCCGATCTGATGCCGGGAACCAGCAACCTCTTCCGGGTCTCCCACGTGGGTGCAGGGTCCCAAAGCTTTGGGCCATCCTCGACTGCTTTCCCAGGCCACAAGCAGGGAGCTGGATGGGAAGTGGAGCTGCCGGGATTAGAACCGGCGCCCATATGGGATCCCGGTGTGTTCAAGGCGAGGACTTCAGCCGCTAGGCCATGCCGCTGAGCCCTTAAATCACTATTTAATTTTGTGTAACTGCAGGTACACAAATTGTTTCCAGGCCCTAGTTTGAACGTTTATGAGATGAGAAGGAGATATTTGTTTAACTCTTTCTATAGGCCAGGCACTGTGCTGGATGCAGGAATCCTTTCTAGGTGTCTAAAATGATAAAATCTGTGATGTGTTGGGTGCCATAGCAACTGAGAGGGAATCTACATCTAGCTGCTATGGGGAATTAGGAAAGGTGTTCTCGAGTGAGTTTGGCTGAAGTCGTACCAGGACACTGCTAGGTCTTCCATTTATTGAGTGCTTACTGTTATCCAGGCACCTTTCTCATAACTCTGTTTTTGCTGTGTATTTACAGATTAGTCATAATCCCTCAGTTTATAGCTAAGGAACTGGGAGGCTGCCCTGGCCTATTCTCTGCTGGAGTCTGCTACAGACACATTGGGAAGGGTGGTTGCTGTTTGCTGTTAGTGAATAAAATCAGAGGCTGTGGATGAGACAGGAGTGCATTAAACATGATAGGGTGGAGTTTTGTGGGAACAAAGTGGCAAGTAGACTGGAGCTCCAGAGTGAGGCCAGGAGATTTGGCTGCATGCATGTAAAGTTCTTCCTGGCGTTTTCAGTGGTTCTGTCTGCTTCCTTCCACATCTCCCACTCCCCGTACATTTTAATCTATTTTCCTAAACACACTCAGAGGTGTACTTACCATAAACTCATTAAACCTCAAACTTAGCTTCAGGGTTCCTCACTTTCGTGGTCTCATGTAAGTGTAAGTAAGCCTTGGAAATGACTGTGATTGTAGAGTTTTATGTGGACAGGAATGCCAGCCAGGTCACAGGCAGTAAGCATTTTTATTTTTTAACTGCCAGGAGTTCTCAGTAAAGGTCCTCAAAATTATACAAGCTTTAGATGTCTCAAAATGTGGATCTATTACTCAACATTCCTGTCAGTAGCATCTCATTTCATAGCACTGACTAGGGTGGAGTATAAAGGAAAGGGCCAAGAATTGCCATCTTAAAGCACAGCCTCAGCTTGGCAGTGCTTGGTAAGTTGTTAGAGTGTAATATGAGCTGCATGGAATAGAGTGTTTAGAGTGTTTAGAGTGTGAGGATCATGGGGAACAAGTCTACCAAAATAGAACTCTAGGAAGTTTGAAGCAATTTGTGACGTTGTGTTGTGTAAATGTTGGAAATAATCTCTGCGGAAAGCTTCTTGATAAATGTTTTGTTCTTGGTTTCAGGCGCCTGATCACAGATTCAAAAGTTAAATTAAAGTATCAGCATTTAATAACGAATAGCTTTGTAGAGGTAAGTGATTTTAAAATTCTCATGCAAAATTTTGCTTATTAATGTAAATTCTACAGAAGCATTTCGTCACGCTTTTTAAAAGATTTATTTACTTATTTTATTTGAAACGTAGCCAGAGCTGAAGTAATCAGAAGCCAGGAGCTTGCTCTGAATCTCCCATGACAGACCATTAAAACAAATCTCTTCATAGTTCTTGAGCTTTCTTCTTCTTTTTTTTTTTAAGATTTATTTATTTTTATTGGGAAGGCAGGTATCTAGAGAAAATGAAATGCAGAAAGATCTCCTATTTGCTGGCTCACTCCCCAAGTGGCTGAAACTACTGGAGTTGATCCTATCCAAAGTTAGGAGCTTCTTTTGGGTCTCAGACATGGGTGCTTTCTCAGGCCACAAGCAGGGAGTTGGATGGAAGTGGAGTAGCCAGGATGTGAACCAGTGCCTGTAGGGGATCCAAGCACGTGCAAGGCGAGGACTTTCAGCCACTATTGGCTACTGTGCCTGGCCCAATTCTTGACCTTTAAAAGCCAAATTTTTATAGCGTTCTTCCTTTCAATGATGTATCTTTCTGTGTTCATTCATGTTTAAGAGAATGCAAGGGGGTACAGGGAGAAAGGGCAGGAAAAGAAAGAGAGAAAGAGATTATCCATTCTGGTTCATTCTCAAAATGTTTGCTCCTGGGCCAGGCTAAAGTCGGGAGCTCCATCAGGGTCTCCCTTCTGAAAAGCAGGAGCCTAAGGAGTTGGACCATCCTGTGCTTCCTTCCCAGGCCATTAACAGGGAGCTAGATCAGAAGTGGAGTGCCCAGCACACAAACCAGCATCCATGTGGGATTCCAGCACCGTAGGTGGAAGATTAGTTTGCCAAGCTATTTATTTTGAGATTTTCAGTAGACTTTTGGATTTTAGGACAGAGTGTTACTCAAGTTGATTTTTCTTCCATGGTAAGAATACTTTCAAGGGCCTGCACGTTGGTTCAACTTGTTGATCCTCCACCTCCAAGCACCAAGATCTCATATGAACCAATGTTGCTGGCTGCTCTGGTTCCCATGCAACTCTCTGCTTATGACCTGGGAAAGCAGTCAAAGAAGGCCCATAAACATTGGGACACTGCACCTGTGTGGGAGACCCAGCAGAAGCTCCTGGCTCCTGGGTTTGGATCGGTTCAGCTCTGGCCATTGAGACCACTTTGGGAGAGTTGCACTCTGTCTCTCCTTCTGCCTGTAAATCTGCTTTTCAGAAAAAGCAAAAAAGTTTGTCATGGTATTTGCCTTTGAGGAGCTAAGATTATTTAGAACATCACACAGTATACCCATTAACTTAGATCATACTATTCTGTCATATCTGAACACTCTTGATAGCACCATATATAACATTCTTAGTATATGTGCTGCTTATGATTGATTGGTTGATTGGCTGACTGACTGACTTCCAAGTCAGTTTGAGCGAGAGGCATCCATATGTGGATTCACTCTCACAGTGGCTGAGGCTTGGTCAGGCTTGGAGCCTGGAGCATGAACTTCCATCCTGGTCTCCCACATGGGTGACAGAAGCCTAATTGTGTTATCTTCTCCTGCTTGCCCTAGCCAGTAATCTGGGAGTTTGATTGGAAATGGACCATAAGGACTTCAAACAGTGCTCATGGAGTTCTGACATCATAGGCAGTGGCTTTATCCACTACACCAGAACACTGGTGCCCACTGTAAATACATTGATGCTTGTTAATGATCACTTAAGGACGATCAGAGTTTTCCAGTGGGATTTTGAAGATAAAGTCAGAAGTTATTGCATGTGTTTTATTAAATTAGATGTTTAAGGGATTGATAACTTTGGGAAAACCGTGTATGCAGGAACATTACTCTGAATAAGATTTCAGGTTTTCTGTTGCTTGTGTACCAGGATGTCTTTCATCATGATTTAATTTGCTTTCATTTTTAAACGTACTAACTTGTGTTTTAGTGCAATCGACTGTTAAAGTGGTGTCCTGCACCAGATTGCCACCATGTTGTTAAAGTCCAATATCCTGATGCTAAACCAGTTCGCTGCAAATGTGGACGCCAGTTTTGGTAAGTAAGTGATTCCTTTCTATGTATTTTTGGCAGTGAAATCTTAAGAGCTTCAGCCTGAGGAAGAGAGGTGAGTGATGTTGTTTTAATATGTGTGGACTGCTGGGCCCTCGATTGTGTTTTTAATGTGAAATGATTCAAAGTGAGGAAAGTAATGGTGAATACCTGAATACATACTTCTAGCTTCATCAGACACATGCCTTTGGATTTCTTTGCTTCCATATTCCGTCTCATTTTCTCTTTTGCTTTTCCTGCCTTTATTTAAATCATGTTCCTTCCTTTTGGCTTTGTATTTTTCTTATTTGTGTTAATTCCTTATTTATACCCTTATTCATTGTATATGCCATGAGCGTATAAAAAAAATTGTCACTAATACATATTTGGAGAATATTTATTTAGCCCTTTTATTTCTTGGCTCATAATATATCTGCATGGCTGAGTTGTATGAATTGATTTACTATTTTCCTTTTTTAATGATTGTCCGTTCACTGGTTGTAAATCACATAATTAACCTACATAATCAAATTTTAACTGTTTTTCATTTGTGTTAAGTAAAAGATTGAGTGTGCATCAGTGAAGAAGTGTATACAACTTCTCATTACAATCCAAGACGCCCTAGTAACAATTTCAAGAAGTCACATCTTCAAGCTTGTAGTTGTCCTTTTTGTTAGGGTTTATTTTTCTTATTTGTTAGAGCGGCAGAGACAGACAGAGCTCCTATATTGCTTTTGCTTCCCATGTTCTTGCAAAGGCCAGTGCTGGGCCATGTCAAACCTGGGAGCAGGGAACTCAATCCAGGTATCCAGTGTGGTAGAAGGGCTTAATGACTTGGGTATCTACCTCCTTTCACAAAGCACCCCACCTCGCATCCCTTTCCTGGGAGGTGCTTTCCGCTTCCCTCTTCACCTGGTCACTTCACAAAAAAATTTCTCTATTTGCAACTGAATAAAAGAACTTGGGGGATGGGGAAGAAACAGCAACTTGAGTCATCACTGCTGCATTCCAGCACCCATGGTTAGATTTCTTTTCAGATGCCTTAAGTGCAGCCTCCTTGCCAGTCCTACCACATACTAGATCCAGGTAACTGATCTTGAAATAAAACTGACTTGGTTTCTCCTCATGTTTGCTGTCACTAGTCCCTGGTTCCTTTACTTATTTTAAGCAGGGAGGACTTAATTTTTTTAATTCTTTTTGTCACCAGCTTCAACTGTGGAGAAAACTGGCATGATCCTGTTAAATGCAAGGTGAGTATGCCTGGCTTTTATACTTCTAAGTAATATAGTGAAATCCTGGAAATAGTGCCCAACAGTTTTGTTATTTATCTGTAGACAGAAGGCACCTATTTTTCTGTGTATATTTCAGAGAGCATTCCTGAAAACAGATTAGTTGCTCCTGATCAGTTTGGCGAAAAATGATGAGGCACGTCCTTTGGCACGCTTTATTCCCCAGGGATGGTGCAATATCTTACCTGGGTTTCAGTCGGAGAAAATCCTGGTTTCATGAGATGGAATAGAAACAGGACGTTAAAGCTGGTTGAGGAGCAAGTCAACGTAGTGATGAAAGTCCATTGACTGTTATATTTAAGCTAACTATAGTGTGTACTAAGGCAAGTTGTTACTTTTTTTTAGTGTTTTGATGTACTCTTTAACAGTTGTTGTTTTTAACAGTGGTTAAAGAAGTGGATTAAAAAATGTGATGATGACAGTGAAACTTCAAATTGGATTGCGGCCAATACAAAGGTTGGTGTTTTGCTTTAGTGACTACTAGCAGTGACACTGATGAAACTGTTGTACGACTAATAGCACAAGCATTGAGTTTATCTGCTATGAGCCTTGCTCTAGTTATCAGTTATAAAGCTCTGGTTGACTGTGATTGGTTTTGGCTGCTGCGTTGTAACATTTATGTGCATAGCTTGGCTCTGCTAGGCTAATTTACCTTTTGACCTTAAATCCCCAGAGCTTTGCTTTTAGGAGTCACTCTTTAGGGAGGGTTGGAGCAGAGTGACTTAGCAGCTGTTTTTATTATGTTACTGAGCTGACCTTAAGAAAACAGTTGCTTCCTATCTACCTCTTTGTTAAACTTCTAAAATATGAATTATTAACAGATACAGCACTGATACAGTTTCAGTTACCAGTTTGTGGAAATAAAGTACTTTCACTAGAAGTGTGAGTGCTGTTGAACCACCCATCTTAGGTATCATGAAATAATGAGTATTTGCATCTCAAGTGTGTGGCCTTCTGGTGCATCATTAGTTCCCTTCCTTTGTTTAAATTCGTCTTCTTCTAACTATGTGTTTTATTTAAAGTTCTAGTCCAGCATTCTTTGGGTTGTTTTTCCTGTTGATTTGAAGTAGTAGTAGTAATGATAACAATAATTATTAAATACTATTATTATTATTATTTTAGATTGAATTGTCTCTGCTAGGTAACAGTGTCTTCCCAGCATTTTGAGGGCTTGTTTTTAATTAATTATCTCAGAAATGTAGAATTAAGCATTTTAAATTAGAAATGTGCTTTTTGGGGAAATTGTAAAATTTCTCATTTGGGTAATTTCAAAGTGTTTGAAATTATTGTGCTTTATGGCAGTGTAATGTAGTTTATTTCACAAAGGAGGCAAGGCTGTATAAATGATAATATTCTGGGTGATACTTCCTTCCTTCGGAGTTGTAGACATCAAGCAAATATAGCCCAAAATACAAGTTTACATCTTAGATACAGTATAATAATAAAAGACACATGGAGTTGTTTTATTTAATGTGGTCCCTGTAACATAAAAGGTGAAAATGAACTGAATTTAAAACATGAGTATTTTCCAGAGAAACAGAAATTCACTGACCACAAAGTGAATTTACAAATCAGGTCCCAGTTTCTTGGCTTGCCTCACTCTTGAGGAGGCTGTGTTTCTTGAGTTTGGGTTCCTGCTCTGCCATTTATTACCTGTATAATCTTGGACCGATTTCATGCTTTTTCTCTCATAATTCATCTTAATAAGGGACTGAGAATAGTGTCAGTACAGGAATTATAGTTGATGCATATAAAACACTGAGAAAAGTGTGTTGGTTATAGGAAATAGTAATTATTTCTAAATAGTACTAGATGTCATATATATTTAATGAATAAACTGTTTACTTCTTTAGGATTATTTTTAGGGTTTGAATAAAAGTTCTCAAGACTGTGTCCCTCTATCCCACTTAGGAAAAAAAAAAGTCAAATTTAACATTATAAATGCTGGTAATAATGGTAACAGCCTATTTTTAATAATGCTTAGTAAATATTTGATACTGTTCTAAGTGCTTTACATGTATCGGCCAAAATCGTCAGCTAGATCTAGAACTGACTTTTCCTCAATGGTAGTAATGCAACCTAGTGTAGCGTTGACACCAACTTTACAGTTTCTCTTCATAGGAATGTCCCAAATGCCATGTCACAATTGAGAAGGATGGCGGTTGTAATCACATGGTCTGTCGTAACCAGAACTGTAAAGCAGAGTTTTGCTGGGTGTGTCTTGGCCCTTGGGAACCACATGGATCTGCCTGGTAGGTGTGGAAATGGAAGAATGTGTTCACATGAGCATGTGATATGTGCCGCGTGTTGCAGAGCAAATCTCTGTGCAGAGATCTCCATCTACCTGGAGGACTGAAAGAGAGTAGATGTCATCTCTGGTCAGTGTTGAGAGATATGGACAAGATTTGCACAGAGAGGGATTAGTAAGGCATGTTCTTTAATGGACAAAAAAAATCAGATGGGCTTTAAGGAAGCCCAACAGTCCATTAGTTGAAATACATTTAGGGTTAAACGTCCAGCAGCATGGACAAAAGTGAGAAGAGCTGTGTGATTGATCTCTCTAAGCCAGAGCTGAGCATGAACAAGTTGTTGGCAAGACCTCTCCGGCCCCTGCCCCCATGCTACAAGTGTGATTCATCTTGTAAATCATTAGCAAAACGTTTGTCTCAAACTTTAACAATTGGAAAGTCGTCCAATAGAATCCCCGTTTTTAACTTCTCTTTAGAATTTAGAACCTATCCTGTATTCCTGTTTCACAGCAGTCACCTGAACCTAGGTAGCAGCTGTTCAGGTGGAGACTTTGTCTTACAGCTGAGGCCTAATATCATTTGCATGGACGTTCGTTGCTGGGCATCCGTGGAATTTTTTCTAGGACCTCCTCTGGTACCAAAATAACATACGCCTCAGTCTCTTTTATAAAATGGCATAGTGATTGTAACGTACATACTCCCTTCTGTGTGCTTGAGTCATCTCTAGCTTCCTCACGGTGCACACGGTGCAAGTGCTGATACGGTGTGACTGCTGTGTGAATAGTTGTCACATTGTGTTGTTTAGGGAATGAGGAGTGAAACAGTCTGTATATGTTGGTGCACATTTAAATTTTCTTACCCCAGTTACTTTGAATCCTCGGTTGGTCGAATCCAGAGAGGTGAAACCTGTAGAAGTGGAGGACTGACTTTATCACACAGCACCATATATTCCTTTATGCCATGAATGTTCATTAGTTTGAGAAAATACAAATGAGGGTGAGGATGCTTTCATACTTCCTGATAATACTGAAAACAGTCCTGTTACATATACTGGTGTCCTATTCCACTAATTGGTGTTGCCTAGCTGTTCCCTATTGACATTTGATTTTGTGGGCCCTGGCAAACTGTGTGGAATAGGAAACAGTTGGAAAATAAGCTGGCACTTAGAATAGTCTGAATATTGCACAAGTATTTAAAGAATGAGCATGAGCAAAGGTCTTAGCTGAGATAAGAAGCGTCTATGTTGTGTGATTTACATAAATTGTCTTGTAGAGGGTGAGTGGGAGAGTAGGGTGGGGTAGTATGAGACCAGATGAGGAAGGCCTGAACTTAGGATGGGACAGTGGCAACTCTTTTTTTTTTAATTGGATACTCCTTTGGCTCAATATTTCTCTGACTATAATTCTGAGCTGCTTGTTTTAGCAGAATTCAAGAAAATATGTTCTTGTCATACAAGAAAGAACGGGAGGGTTGAGAGTTTTTGCTTGGCCAGACATATTCTCAATTTTAAGAATATGGATTGGAGGGGTAGAGTGTTCTCCAAAACGAATTCTATCCTATACTTTTGTAATGAAACAAACCTGGTGAACTGTGGAGAATAAGAATTATTAAAAACTCCTGCTTGTGCAGTGACAGCTCCACCTTGGGGTGAGCTGTGCTGAAACCTGAATAGGACACACAGCAGATGATGGGCACAGAGCTTCGAGAATGGCCTACACTGGTATGTCTGAAGTGTTGCCTGTGCCTTGCTCACCCATGCTCACGTGCTGCTTTTTCCTATTTGGGTCATCAGCTACTTCAGAGTCTTCAAGTTAGCAATGCAAGTAGCGCTGTCAGTTATTGGAGTTACAAGTACAGACGAATCTGAAATATTTACTTTTCCATCCCTAAACCCTTCGGTAATGTTGGCAAAGTCTGTAATGTAATGAGGCTTGTAACTTTATTAAATATCAAAAGGAGAATTTCTAAGGATGTTATCTGATTCAAAGAAATGGTACTACTAGTTGATCAAGGGGAGTTATATACTGGTAGGTTGAGTGATTGCTGACAAGACAGAGTTATCATCTTGGCATAATAAAAATCAGCTAATATGTCTTCTAGAGTAAATCAACTCGTGACTTTAAAAGTTGAGAATAAGTTCGGTGAGGCATTAGTTATTTCTGTGAGCAAGTATGGATAATAGTTACTGGAAAGACTGAAATCAGGTAAAATGCCATCTGAAGTTTTACAAGCTACAAATAAACCAATGACTTTATTTTCCTCTTATGTAAAATCCTAGAATCAGTTGGTATTATTAGGATGATGGATAAGAAGATACTTTCTAGATTTCAGCAAGACTTTTCATGGTGGGCTCAGATTTTGGTGGCCAAGGCAGAGGTATTTGAGATCACTTGAAGTTTATTTCTTGGAGTCTAGGTAATGAAATAGTCTTCCTGGTGGAGCGCTTTAAAAGTTTGCTTGGCATGGCGTGTCTGGGGTACTCTCTACTGGATTCAGTATATACAGCCTTTTTGGCTGGTTTTATTGATGACTTGCTTGAACTAATACAAGAATCTTATATGCATTTGGGGGTAATATCAAGAGATGTTGAATGTATATTGATGTCTAAAATCCTGAAAAACTTTATAGACTGTAACAGTGGCTTCCATTCTACAAAATTTAATTTCAGAATTCTTTCTTTATTCCTGAAAACATCAGTTAAAAAGATTCCAGAAAGCATGTGGGCAGCATGAGCCTCAGTTGGCAAATAGGCTTAAGATTAATTCTGAACTTTCAGATACTGCAGCATGCTGGTTATCCTGTCTAAATACAGGTTTTCATGTTCAGTGGGAATAACAATACACATTTCATAAGGTGTACTGAATGGGATTGGAGATAAAAGTAGCGGTTTTAATTGTTTAGGTTTTCTGGTAAGCGCACTGGGGAGGCTCCCATGTAAGAGGTCTGACGACCAGGACAAGGAAGGTCTTGGTCTGAACTCATCTCCACTCTAACAGGGGCATCTTCCCACACTTTATTGCTTGGCTTTTGGTGATTTATAAATTACGTTAGCATGTAAAGCACATAGCACAGTGTCTGATACGTAATTTACCATCAGCAGCAAGTTATTCCATAGGTTTATAAAATAGCAGATGAGAAAGTAACTCTGGAAAACAGAGTATTTGTTTTAAATAAATAACAAGTGGCCCATGAGAGGATCCTTTTCTCCAACAAAAGTTCCAGGTTACTGTATATTCAAAGGATTATGGGTAACCTCATTTGGAATGGAGCACATTAGAGATAGGGCACTAATACTTAATAGAGAGTGAGTCTGCTATCTAAAGAGAAATTTTAAACATTAAGTGTGGGTTAAGTTCAACAACACTTTTGTTTTAATGGTAGAAATTTGGATATTTTAACACCTCAGTTTGTGATAATTTTGACTCTCTAAGTTAAAGCTCTGTGCTTTGTTAGCTTTTCATTGAATGATGGCTTTATGGAATTATGTTAATTTACTTTAAGGTACAACTGTAATCGCTATAATGAGGATGACGCAAAGGCAGCAAGAGATGCCCAGGAGGTAAGTACAGTTGTTAGAAGACACTTGATCAGAGGTGCTCATTGTGTGTCTATTAGAAAATAGCAGGTTTCAACTCAAGACTTCTAGGACGGCACTGTGGCCCCTTTACTGAGTATCTGTGTGGAAAAAGAATATTATTGAAAAAAGATTATTTCGGGGCTGGTGTTCAAATGCAGTAGGTTAAGTCACCACTTTTGATGACAGTATCCCAGTTCAGGGTGCTTGTTCAAGGTATGGCTTCTGATCCAGCCCCCTGCTGAGGCACCTAGGAATAAATCAGAAGGTGGCTCAGGTGCTTGGGCCCCTTCCCCTCCTGTGAGGAGCAGAATGGAATTCCTGGCTCCTGACTTCTTCCTAGGGAAGAGGTCCTTCCCTCTCCTCTGTCTGTCCAAACCCGTTATTCTCTGCCGTGTGTGTGTGTGTGTGTGTGTGTGTGTTATTTGTTTTGCTTTGTTTTAGTTAATTATATAGTCCAGTTAGGTTTTGGTGGGATCTTGCTGTCAAAATGTATCCTTAACCCCTTGTCCCTGGCAGGGTAGCATTTGTTAAATGGCCCTACTACCATATATCGGCAGTAGACTGTTTTCTGTTTTATCCCTATGGTGTTATTCATCAGGGTATTCTAATAAGTGAACAGATTTACAGTGAAATGTCTCATGAGCTCGTGGAAAAATGACCTGTTATTACTGAAGAGATTCAGACACAAAGTGTGGATCAAATTCTACAACTTTCAGTCTGGAAATTTCATTCATAATAGTAAAATCATGGAATTTAGTAGTCTATATGTTCATCCATTTTTTAAATGCTTCAGTTATCCCAAAAACATTTTTTCCCCAGCCTGAATGCCACCAGAAACATAGATTGTATTTCCTTGTCTTTTTTTTTTTTTGAAACTTATTTCAGAAAAAAATTAATAAATATACGTATTGTCAGAAATTAAAGTTCTGCACCTGATGAGATGGCTCAGTGGCTAAATCCTCACCTTGAACATGCTGGGATCCCATATGGGCACTAGCTAGTGTCCTAACTGCTCCACTTCCCATTGAGCTCCCTCCTAGTGGCCTGGAAAATCAGTAGAGGATAGCCAAAGCCTTGAGACCCTGCGCCCTCCCAGAAGACCTGGAAGAAGCTCCTGGTTCCTGGCTTCAAACCGGCTCAGCTCCGGCTTTTGTGGCCACTTGGGAAACTATCCAGTTGATTGAAGAGCTCTCCTTCTGTCTTATTCCCTAGTTCATTAGTTTCTACTTATTTCTTTTTTTGTTATTTTTTTTCTACTTATTTCTTTAAAAATATTTATTTTCTATTTAAAAGGCAGATAGAAAGGGCCTGGTGCGGTAGGCTAGCATCTAAAATCCTTGCCTTGAATGCATCGGGATCCCATGTGGTCATTGGTTCTGATCCTAGCGGCCCTGCTTCACATCCAGCTCTCTGCTTGTGGCTTGGGAAAGCACTGGAGGATGGCCCAAAGCCTTGGGACCCTGCACCCATGTGGGAGACGTGGAAGAAGTTCCTGGCTCGTGGCTTCAGATTGGCTCTGCTCTAGCTGTTGCGGCCTCTTGGGGAGTAAATCAGCAGATGGAAGATCTTCTTCTCTGTCTCTCCTTCCCTCTGTATATCTGACTTCGTAATTTAAAAATAAAAAGAGTGAAAGGTTAGATTTTATATTAAAATGATGTTTCCTGGACTTGAAATGTTTGGATTCTTTTATAAGGGTAAGAAAATAAATCTCTGTTACCAAAATCTGTATGAACATAAAATGACACATTAAAGTCTTACTCTGTTGACAACTAAATAAGCAATCCAGGAGAACTGTGGAATCAACGATACCCAACTTTATAGTAACAATTTGGGAGTTGTGTCATTCACTTGGAATGTGTGTACAGCCTGTCGTAGTTTGGCTGGCCATATCTTATAGCAGAATCCTAGATTTGGGTCCTGGCCTCGTTGCTGACTTTAGTTTTCTTCTGTTGCAACCTTGGGAGACCGTGGTGATGGTGGTGATGGCTCTAGTTGTTGTCTTCTGTCACCCCTGTTGGGAAACCTAGATTGGAGTCCCCAGCTCCTGACTTCAGCCTGTCTGTTCTGGCTATTTCTGGGCATGTCAGTGCGTGGAATTCTTCCACCCCTGCATCCCTATTTCTGTGTCTCAAATGTAAAACAAGCAAACATTGTTTAAGTTGAGTTTGCTACAGTGAATCATGATTTGATTTTTGTGAAATTTATTATCGTTTTATTTCCATCACTTTTACTTAGTTTTTATTGTGTGTTTTTGTTTGCTCTTTGATACAGGGAGCTCCCATCCATCCATTCACTCACTCTCTAGGTTCCTGCAATGGTCAGAGCTGAGCTAGGAAGGAAATCCAGGTCTTTCCATAGGGATAGAATGCAGGTATCCCACCTGGCAGTGTTAACCAAGGTGGCCCAATGCCTGCTCATGTGATTTTCTTGCTAGCCAGGTATAGTTGAATGAATACTCGTGGTTGCCAATTTTAGCCATTTCACAAATGCAAAAGGTAAAATTAAGATTTGGTTTTCAGTTGCAATAAATTCATTGAAATGATTGTATAGATGGTCAAATTTTGAAAATTGAAAAATTGTTTGCTATTTTAAAACTTTATGATTTTCTGAAACCAAATTACTTGTTATAACTACCCTATTGGCTAAGACAACAGAAGGTAAGATTGATTGCAAGCATGCTACACTTGACCAAAACTTAAAACATAGCTTTTCTAGGATAGAGAACCACCAAGGGAGTCTTTTAAAATAATTAAGTAAATAAAACTTAATTTTGCTTTATATGTAAATTTACAGAGATATCTCCCATACATTGGTTTGCTCCAAAAATGACTAGCTGTGTAAAGCTTGCAGCCAGGAGTTCCTTTCAGGTCACCCACGTGTGTGCAGGGAGCCAAGAACTTGAGCCATCCTCTGCTGCAGGGATTAGGTTGGTACATACACCATGGCCCCCGTCCATGTGGATCTTACAGGTGGTGTCAGCAATCATTGGTCTTGCAAGTTTCAGATCCCTCAAGACAAATTATGGGTAGTGGATATAGCAGGCAGTTTGACAATTTGTCTTGTTCGCACTTTGTTCCTTTAGCCATCAAGGGTACACAAGGGCCAGCACTTTCCTCTGACATCCTTTTTGGGTCTCAGTCTGCGTGTTTGCTTCTTCTTGCACTTGGTTTCCATGAGGATGGCACTAAAGCTGAGAGGAGACAGTCTCTAGCCTGTTTGTATGGGTTGTTTTTGTTTTCTTATGATCTCAATCTATTTTTATTGGAAATGCAAATCAGATTTATATAGAGGAGTGGCAGAAGTTCTTCCATCCTTTGGTTCATTCCCCAAATGGTCATTGTGGCCACAATGGAGTTGATCCAAAGCCAGGAGGCTCTTCTAGGTTTCAGCAGGGTCCTAGGGCTTTGGGCCATATTCTGCTTTCCCCGGACATAAGCAGGGAGCCGATAGGAAGTGAAGCAGCTGGGACTGGAACCAACATTCTTATGGGATCCTGGCACTCCTGTGAGATCCTGATGTTTGCAAGGTAAAGATTTAGCCATCGAATCATCAGGCCCAGCCCCAGCTTATTAATTAAAAGGCAGAGAGGTACAGAGACACACAGACCTTCAGTCAGCTGATTCACACCCCAGATGGCTGCAGTGCTGCAGAAGCCTGGTGCTTGGATTCCATTCTGGTCTCCCAAGTGGTTGTCAGGGGTCCATGTACCTGAGTCTTCTGTGCCATAATGCCTGCTGCTGCCAGAAGAATACCTGTGTTGTATCTTTTGGGCTGTGGCATTCACCAGCATGCTGAGTTCCCGAAATGTCACATGCACATTCAGCAGTATGTGGTGCAAGACAAGAACTCTCGTGTAGCTTCCAAGTCAGTTTTTCTAGTACTTAGATTCTGAATGAATGAATTTGTTTTCTAGTTAGTGTTGTTGTTGGAGTAAGCCAGAATCTTCAGATACTGTGGGAATATGGGCATGTTTCACATCACTGTATTTATTTAATTCTATGCTTAACAAATGCTACACTTGCTAAATTGGAACATATCACTGCATGCCTGTCTGGCCTTCTGTGTTTTCTCCCTTGCCCTACCCCTTTGTGCAGCTGGCATACTGTTTCCTGGGAGTTGTAGTCTTAGAAGGACTTTCACTGCCTTGGACAGATGCATCTGTCTCGTCTGAAGGAATTGATTTAATATTTCACTCCACGGTGTTGACAGTGGTGGATCTTCTTGCTCTTCTAGAACAGGAGGCAGCATGCTTTTTCTGAGACATCAACTTGGCAGACTGGATGATCCCATGTTGAGTCAGCTGTAGACTTAATAGTGAATGTATGTGACAGTGATGATCCAAGTAAACATTAGTTGCAAAAATGGGCAGCAGCTGAATTTGTGAGCACTGTTGGGGAAGGGTTTAAGCTTCAGATCACTTTTTGGTTTTCTGTTCCATTCTGTGGTATTTGATTGATGAAGTTTGTCTTGCAGTAATGATATGAGTTAGTTGTGAGTTGTTGGTCAAACTAAATCAAGTCCTCTTGCTTCATATATTTCAATATGGTAGTTTATATTTTTTTCCATTCTTGAGCATTTTACAGGCTTGCAAATATTAGTTGTGGCTGTAGTGATTATATTTAACAAGTACCTCTAAATCATTTTCTTCCAGTCAGATCCTGGAAAAACCAAGAGTACTTACAAGTTCATTGCCTGTAGAGATTTATGCAATGGGGGAATTAGTATGTGGATTACTTTCCTACTGTGATAATACTAAAGAAATCTAGACCAGGACTTGGATGGGCCCCCTAAGCTGACTGAAATGGTTTCTCTTTTTTTCTTTCTTTAAATTTATTTATTCAAATTTTAGTTTTCTTTGATTTGAAAGCAGCCAGATAGATGTTGCGTCTGCTGGTGTACTCCCAAAGTGCCTGCAGCAGCCAATACTAGACTAGGCTGTAGCCAGAAATCCGAGTTCTGCTGAGGGTGGGTGCCACAGGCCACAGGTCTAGTTCTAGCCGTTGCGGCCATTGCAGGAGTGAACCAGCAGATGAAAAATAGATATCTCTGCCTCTCCTCTCTGAAAATCTGCCCCACAAATTAAATAAATAAATCTTGTAAAAAGAAAAAAAAAGTTTGTGTTCTGGTGTGACAGATTAAACTGCTTCCTGCAACACACCAGATTCCATATATGTACTGTCCTGAGTCTCTGGTGCTCCATTTTGATCCACCTCCCTGCTAATACACCTGGGAAACCAGTAGAGGATGACTCTGTCGCTTGGGCCTCTGCGCCATTTTGGAGACCTGGATGAAACTCCTGGCTTTGGCCTGGCCCAGCCTCCTGTGTTGCCATTTGAGGAGTGAACCAGTGTATGGAGGACCGCTCTCTCCCCATCTCTCTTTTTCTCTGTAATTCCCCCTTTTTGAGTGAATAAAATAAATATTTTGAAAAGAAAGTCAGTCTCCATCTCTCACCTGGGTGGAAGGGGCTCAAACATTTGAACTGTCATCTGCTGTCATTGACAGGAATCTGGATCGGAAGCAGAGGAGCCAGGATTTGAATTAAGCAGTGTTATAAGGGGCAGGATGTCCCAAGCTATGATTTAGCCAGTTTTCCAAATGCATATTCCTATATGAATATGCATATGAAAGCAGTGCTTTATTAGTATCAACCACCAGCATTCAAATTACTCTAATAATCCCTTCAGTTTTGTTTTATCAAACTGTGACCCACACAGGTCTGTAAATTCATTGGGTTTAATTTCTGTCCCTTCTATTCCTCATACCCTTTTCCTTTTTCCCTGTGCCAATTTTAGAAAATACTGGGGCATTTTCAGTACCTATGAAATTGTGTCATGTAATGCAATGTAATTAATGAATAAATGAATATATATTTAAAAAAAAAAAAGATAATACTGGGGCATTTTGTCCTATAGAATTACCCATCTTCGGGATTTTTCATGATTGCAACTCTTTGGTGGCTTATTCCAGAAACCTGATCGAACAGTATAACAATTATTTGCTATTGCATTATACTAGCAGTTACATGATATGTTCTGACCTCTGTTCTACTTAAAAATATTTCTGCTTCTTGCCTGTTTTAGATTTATTGCACACTGTAAAACAAAGCTATG
This sequence comes from Ochotona princeps, assembly GCF_030435755.1. NCBI lineage: Eukaryota > Metazoa > Chordata > Mammalia > Lagomorpha > Ochotonidae > Ochotona > Ochotona princeps. Next base: position 2,035,725 of record NC_080837.1, on the reverse strand, counting down.
CTATCCAGCAGAACTTTCTTGTGATGATGGAAATGTTCTTTATCACCACTGTTCTATTTGGTAATTACTAAAAATTTAAATAGCCACATGTGGCTCATGGCTGCTGTATTGAAAGTACAGTTACAGGATGTTCAAAGCAGTATTAAACAACAAAGGTAGCAGTAGTTGTCTGTTCATTAAATAAGTATACTTTTATCAGTAAATATGTCAACTTGTTAATTGCTATTTTTAATCGACAAATTCTAATATTTAACATAAGGTGGTGTTTTAATGTATACATATATAATGTGGGATGATTAAAGAAAGATTAGTAGCGTATCCTTCCCCTCACCTAGTGAGATGCTTGAAATTTACTCTAGTTTTTGTGAAGTAATGTAAATATAGTGTTGATTATACTTGCCCTGCCATGTAGTAGATCTCAGAACTTAATGCTGTCATTATACTTTCATGAACAACTCCCTTGATTTCCTCGTTAACCTCCAGTAACCATCGTTCTCATCTCCACTTGTGTGAGGTCGACTTTTTTTTTCTTTTAACTTCCTGATACGTGAGAGTTTATATTATTTGTCATGGCTTAATGCAGTGTCCTCTAACTTCATTCTTGTTGTTACCTAAGACAAGATTTCCATTTTAAGCCCTGCTAATACTGCATTGTGATTATACCATTTGCTCTTCCCTTAGTGACCCTCCAGGATGCTGAGCTTTAGGTCTTTAGTCAACACAGAAACGTAGGTGTCCCTGAGAGTTCTTTTTTCATATACCTGGAAGAGGAATTACTGAATCATTTTGTGGTTTCGTTTAGGTTTTTGAAGCTGCTTGGGACAGTTTTCTGTAATGGCAGTATTAACACACATTCCTACCAGCAGTGTGCAGGCATTCCCTTTTGCGTACAGTCTTCACCCACACTTGTTTTATTTTGCCTGTTTAATAAAAAGTCATTGTGATTTATTTGATCAATTTTCCTATATACAGCATGTTGTAATTATGTGGTTATTCTCCTTCTTAATGGGATAGCGCTCGAGGGCAGCCCTGCAGAGGTATCTGTTCTACTGTAATCGCTATATGAACCACATGCAGAGTCTACGCTTCGAGCACAAACTGTATGCTCAGGTGAAGCAGAAGATGGAGGAGATGCAGCAGCACAACATGTCGTGGATTGAGGTGCAGTTCCTCAAGAAAGCTGTGGATGTCCTCTGCCAGTGCCGTGCCACACTCATGTACACTTACGTCTTCGCCTTCTACCTCAAAAAGAATAACCAGTCCATTATCTTTGAGGTAAGGAACTTCCTGGGTGGGGAAGCCCTATCTTGTGTGGAAGGACTGTCTGTAAAGCTCCTGCCTATTCATGAAATGTGTATGAGCATGGGGTTTTCTAGCAATCTGAATATCTGAATTGCCATGATTTCGCGAGCTGGTGATTGGATGTGCATGTTCTAGAGACAGTTCAAATAGGAATCTTGACCACTTTTAGCTGAGCTGGTTTGAAATAATTTACTTCACCTCTGCTGCATTTAAAAATGAAGATGTTGGGAAATTTAAGTAAAATGATCTAGGTACATTGCTTATATGATACCTGGTATAATATTGGCTGAAATCAACATGAAGTTCCTGGGTAACAGCCTTTATGTAAGGGTGGGAAAAGAGTATGAGTATTCAGAAACCCACATCCTATAAATAGAATAACTGAACTCAGTTCTCAGCTCCTATTACTGTTGTTGTTATTGTTGTTGTTACTGTTATTATGTGAAAGGCAGAGAAACAGAGGGAGAAGACAGGCAGGGAGAGAAAAGGTCCAGCCATTGGTTTGCTCCCCAAATGGCTATAATAGCTAGGGCTTAGCTAAGCCAAAGCTGGGAGCCCAGAGTTTCTCTCACATGGGTAACAAGGGGCCTGATATTTGGACCATTGTCTGCTACTTCCTCAGGCACATCAGCAGGGAACTGGATTGCAAGTAGAGCAGCCGAGAAAGGAACCAGCACCCTTGGAATACCATTACCACATTGCCAGCCCATTGTTCTTGACTTTTTAAAGATTTATTTATTTTCATTGCAAAATCAGATTTGCAGAGACAGAGAGAAAGATTTTCCATCCACTGCTTCATTCCCCAAGTGACTGCAATAGCTGGAGCTGAGCTGATCTGAAGCCAGAAACCCGGAACCTCTTCCGGGTCTCCCACACAGGTATAGGGTCTTAAGGCTTTGGGCCGTCCTCAACTGCTTTCCCAGGGCAGAAGCAGGGAGCTGGAAGGGAAGTGTAGCAGTTGGGATACAAGCCGGTGCCATATGGAATCCCGGCAGCTACGAGGCAAAGACTTTAGCCACTGGACTACCACGCCTGGACCCTGTTCTTGACTTGATATTGTCTCCTCCCCAGCTCGACTAATTATGAGCTTTGGGTCAGTGAACTCATCTGTTAGGAGAGCAACTTCTCTTTATTGAAACAATTATTATCTGGTATGGGAGGCTAATATTAGTGGATAAACAGTAACCAAAAGAAGGGTGTGTGTGTGTCTAAGATTCATTTTATTTTTATTAAAAAGGGATTTACAGAGAGAGATAAAGATCTTTTTTTCCATTGGCTCACTCTGCAAGTGACCGCAATTGCTGGAGCTGAGCCCATCCGAAACTAGGAACTCCAAGGCCTTGGGCCATCCCCTGTGGTTTCTCAAGCCATAAGAGGAAGCTGGATAGGAAGTGGAGTAGCTGGGATGCAAACCAGCGCCCATATGGGAAGTTGGTACTTGGAGGTGAAGTACCCAATTGAACCATCACACTAGAAGCATTTATTTTATAGCCAGCAGTTTTAAAAATAATTTTGTATTTTTTTTTAATGTATTTTTTAAAGATTTATTTATTTTTATTGCAAATTTGGATATATACAGAGGGGAGGAGAGAGAGAGAAAGATCCTCTCTGTCCAGTGATTCACTCCTCAAGTGATCGTAACGGCCGGACGTGTTGCTGATGCGAAGCCAGAAGCCAGGAGCTCACAGCTCCTTCCGGGTTTCGCATGCGAGTGCAGGGCCCAGAGGCCCTGGGCTGTCCTTGACCGCCCTCTCAGGCCACAAGCAGGGAACCAGACGGGTAAGCGGGGCCGCCTGGACCAGAACTGGCTGCCATATGGGATCCCGGCACGCCTAAGGCGAGGACTCCAGCCTCTAGGTCACCATGTCGGGCCCTCATTTTAATATTTTTTCCATAGTTGTTGAATGCATGACCATGTGAACCTCTGGTGAGGGTGGGCAGATTAAGTCTGGAGGAAGGTGGTTGGACAAATGTTTCAGGGATTTTTGGGGTTGAAGGGGAAGTGGACCGTCGACCCTTGCTGTCCAGACTGCATCAGCACCTGGGAATGAGGGACAGTCATTTGATTAGCCTTAGATACCCCAGTGCAGGAAGAATGCTCCGAGGGTGTTACTTGAGTGTTTTTGATAGTTCTGAGACATGGTTGGCTTTGTGCACCACAGCTAGGAAAATCTTTTCAAGGTCTAATGGTTGACAAAGTGCATCTTAGTGCAATCACCAACTCAGGAGCGTGCTGCAAAGCTTGGCTGGGAGAATTGTCCAACCTGTTGTGTGCTTTCCATCCTCTGACGAGGCAGTCCATGTCCATCCTCCGCTGGCCTAGATGAGCTGTCTGTCATGTCCCTCATGACACTGCACAGGCATCACCAACCGAGGAGGGCCCAAGCCTGATACATGCTGTCCAAGGCTGGCCACGCATCCTGTGATTTTGCGTGTGTCTGGGGTCCAATCCCAGCATTCTCGTTGGGGAGTTCCCCAAGAAACTTCACCTGGGATGACCTCTGACTTGACTCTTGTGTGCATCAGCCGGTGCAGGGTCAGGTTCAGTCTGTCCCCTGCACCAGCCAAGGCACATACAGGTTGATACAGCTGTCTAGTTAGTTGTGACCCAACCCCGTATCTCACATAAACCAGTAAGTGCTGCAGCCCAGTCTGCCCTCCACAGACATGGTCCTTTGCATGCCAGCAGTTATTCAGTAATCTTCACCAGGCCGCCACCAGCCCAATTGATTTCCATGCCAGCCTGTGCTGTAGCCTAGCCTAGCTGTACCTGTCACTTCATGCATACTGACAGGTGCTGCTGATCTGTCCAACCTTTTCCCCCCCAGTCCTGGTTCGTGTGTCACTATTGATTGGTACAGCCTAGGAGCAAAATGCCCATAGTTCCCCTCCCAGGCATGTTGCCAGACACAAATCTTGCACCTACCCAGGGGCACTGTAGTCTCTCCTGGCAAGACATGCACCCACCCTGTCCTGGCACTTGCAGGCTGGTGTTCTATATAGCCAGAATTTTTATGGTGCAATTCTTCTTGCAGAATAACCAAGCAGATCTAGAGAATGCCACAGAGGTGCTCTCGGGCTACCTCGAACGAGATATTTCCCAAGATTCTCTGCAGGATATAAAGCAGAAAGTACAAGATAAGTACAGGTATGATTTTCCTAAGTATCTGTTGAGCTTCGTCTAGAATGCATTAGAAATGAGATTGGGTGATACTGAATGTGGTTGTGACCTGGCCGGCAGTAGTGGAGAAAGTTCAGTCCTTAACTACTGGCTGACAGAAAGTGAACATTGGGGAAATGTTAGAGAACAGTGTATTTATCTCTGCTCGGAACTCGTTGGGTTATGACTGTAAAGTAAATTTCTTACTCTTGTTTCATCTGTAAGGGAAGATTTGTATTGACAGAAATACATGACACTTGAAATAATACCACCTGCTAAGCTCTAGATTCCTAATGTTTGATTTCTCAACTTGAAACTGCTTGCCCTGAAGTTTTCTTCCTTACAAATCCTAATGTTTTTTAATAGTTGGAGAGGTTTTGAAAATTTGCAAAACTTAAATGAGTAAATAGATGATGAAGTCACTTCTTTCTGTAGGTGGTTGCTTATATATGACCCTGTAAGATTGGATCGTGATTTCTCAAGACCAGTGTTCTAACGTATTAAGGCTCTTAAATGAATCATGGCTTGAAAGAGGTTCCCTCTTTGTTTCGGAAGCAGTTTGATAGATATCTGTTTTGACCTGGAAGTGTGCCTGTAGGGCATGCGTGCTGAGTTCCAGGTCTGGGTGAACTGTACTTTACCTTAGTTAAAAAGAAAAGGAAAATGCCATGTTCTCTCCCTGTCCATTTGTCTCATTCTCGTGTTTTCTCTCTTTGGTTCCAGATACTGCGAGAGTCGCCGGAGGGTTTTGCTGCAGCATGTGCATGAAGGCTATGAGAAAGATCTGTGGGAGTACATTGAGGACTGAGAGTGGCCCCGCATAAAATGAACTCTGAAAACTTTACCATCTAGAGTGCTCATGCAATTAAAACAAAACAAACACAAACAAGGAGGCACTAAGCCTATTCTGACACCACTGGTCTATAGCACCAGAATTCTGTTTTGTTAACGGAAAGTTTAAGTAAATTATATTGTAATAAAAAAAGGTAGATAAACCATTGTACAACAGTATTCTAGGCCGCCAACAAAGTGTGACACACACTAAAAGCCCTCCAACTTTAACTTGTAACGTAGCTTCATTCTCAAAGCTGACTCCTTGTTTATTTTTCTTTTTCCTGAGTGTAGTACACTTAAAAATTACCAACAGCTCCTTGACACTGCTTTTCATGCCCAAACCAGCCGTTTTGTTGTACTTTGGTAAAGGCCTTCTTCCCTCTCCTACCCTGCACCACACAGTGCGCCCACACACACAGACTGATTCTCTCATACTCCAGGTCGTGAGTGAATGATGTACTCCTTGTGAAGCAGATGCTTAGGACAGGAAAGAGGGTAGGCAGCACGAGGATTAAACAAACAAAAATACTTTGTATATGACTTTTAAAAACAAGAGGACAACACAGTATTTTTCAAAAATTGTATATAGCGCATATGCATGGACAAAGCAAGCGTGGCACGTGTTTGCATAATGTTCAATTACAAAAATATTTATTCTTTAAAAATCTTCAAGATTATGTCTATTTGCTGTGCATTTTCTTTTTCAGTTTGTTTATCTTCCTGGGATTGGGTTTGGGATGGAAAGTGTGTACTGATTGTCACTCTGAAGATTCAGAGTATTAGGCACCCCTTCCTGGTTGCTTGGCCCTTCTAGTTGCTGTTTCGGCCCCTGCCTTGAATTCCCAGCTCTTGATGGCAGGGATGGGGGTGCCGCTTCCGGACTCCGTGCTGTGGCCAACAAGGGCTGCCAGGAGGAGTTGCGATGCTGCAGTTCTCACGTGATCCTGTCCCCAGCCTAATCCCTGACGGCCTCCTGCCTCTCCCTTGTCCTGGTGCCCATGTCCTGCACATGGCCATGGGCTGCCCAGGCACCCTTTCACATCCAGAGGGAGCACTCAAAGCTTCTTTTTTCTTTTTGGTTTTCCCTTTGTTGCTGCTTTGAGCCTTTTAAGATTTCAGTTGTGGCTCTTCACTCACCCCTGTCCTACTTAAGGCACCAAACCGAATGTTTTTGCTTTAACTTTAATAAATACCCATTCACTTAGTTTCAGATTGTGAATTTAAAATGGCGAACTCTAAGATTGCTTGTGTGTGCTGCTGTGGGTTCTGTTTGAAGCAGATCCCCCTAGAAGATCATAAATTCCCATCTAGTGCATTTAGATAGAAATCACGGCATTTATGGGAGAGTTAATAATGCATTTTAGCTGTGATGTCCATTTTTATGCTATTTCTACTTCAGAGCTATGTTAAAAGTAAAGGATGGTGGTGGTTTTATTAGCTATATTACCTGTTTGGGCTATTCTGGCCTTGTATTTTTTCAACAGGTCAGCATCCCTCAATCTGTCAGTTTTGTACAGAAGTGCAGAGTGAACTAGGCAACCAGATCAAGAGGTCTGAAGAAGCCTCTTTGTCTTCCTTTAACTGTCTCGTGCCTAGGGAATGTTTCCCATTCGCGAGGCAGCTCTGTCTGCTCTTGCACTGTCCATCTAATTACTCCATTGGGAAGTAGCTTCACTTTCCTCTGGCCTTTTGCCTAAGTTAGGCTTTGCTGAGTCAACCCTACTTTTCCTTTTAGAAAAGGTTGTTACATGAGATGTACTTGCAACTGTTGTTTTCCCATCAACAATCAGTGAATGTTTGCTGAGTGTGTTATGCTGCTTCCTTAATCCACTTGTCGCCTGAGGCCCTGCTTCCCAAGCATCCTACCCCATTCCCCGGCCACCTCAGGTGCATATTGGATTTCAGTGTCTGCTTCTTCCTTTACTCAGCCCTTGCCACTCCCATCATCCAATTCACTTTATTTTTACTCTCATTGACTGCATCAATCTTAAGAGTCACCAAAACTAAGGAGGATTTTTATTTGTTCATTTGTTTGTTTGTTTCTTGAGTAAGTTGCTTTCCCCGGTGACTTTGAGAAGCAGCCAGTGTTGCTATAGGTAATATGTAACTCCCTCAATTGCTTTGTTGTATGTGTGGTGGTTTTTCAAAGTTAACTTTACAGTATCCAGGTTTGAGTGTCATTAAACCCTATTGACACACCCCTCCCCCAGAGTATCCAAAGACAGTGTGTGTGCTGCTTAGCCCGAGGAGGGGACTGCCTGGTGGGTGTGTCCGTCCCTGCGTTTACACAGATTGAGGTTAACTGACCCTTTCTGCTTCCAGGCGTCTGTGTTGGGACAGAATTCCCAGAGCTGGTTGATCTTGTTAGCTGTCCCAGGGCAAGACAACAGAAGGTGAGGGAAGGGGTGCTTCCTCCACTGCACAGTGAGCGCCAGAGTCTCCCGGTCTACTTGAGGTCAGTTAGGTTGTCTTTGGAAAGGTGCATGCTTCCTTGAACACTTCATTGAGCAGCAAATGGACCTGCAATGGTTAAAATTTTCATCCAAAGCTCAGGGCACAAACCACAGTGGCAAGAAGGAGTAGCTTTTATTATCTGAGTCTAAATTTATGTGTAATTTGCTGCAACTATGATCGTGTTTGCTGTATGTTTAAATAAATACCTTTAAATGCACATGTGTATATTTACACACATAGGCAGAAGACTGACTAATTTGTATTGAAATGGTGAAATTGGCAGTGTGCTGCATGGTTCAACCATGGTTAGGAATTGATACTTAGTTGGCAAGAGAAAAGAACTTAATGTAACAAATTCTTAATAGCTACAAATCTCAGTATAGAGCACTTGGGGGATGGGATGGGGTGGGTTGGTGAGACAATCAGATTGGTAAATTGATTAAATGCTCCTAACCCTGTAATTTTGTGCATAGAGCACCCTGTGCTGTGGAAATAACTGTTCTTAGATTTTCATTGTAACTGGACTGTTCAGGTTGCCCACAGGGAAAGAACATTCCTAATTCTAATAAAATAAACTTTTATTTTGTTATTCCATTAGTTATTTATGTTTATTTTTAGAGTTAAGAGAGAGATATGTGGGGGCTAGCAGCTGCTTGCATTATTACGTGCCTTAATCACCATTCCTGTTCACTAGCGAGTGTCAAGATGGGAATCTTCTCTACAGGGAACTGCGAACAAGATCATCCCTCCCCAGTACTTTATTGGTTAACAAACCCTTCAGAGCATCTTCTGGGAGCATCTCCATTTCCATGTCTTGAATATTGAATTTGGATCACTGTATTGCAACAGGGATATATGCTAGATACTCAGATACTTGATTACCAGGGTTTTAAGATAAAGTCATTCTTTTTTAAACTCTGTTAACCTAAAAACTACATGACAGTAGTATTTCCACCCAGCCCATTAGCAAGTCAGTGTTTCCCGATGAAACTTAAGGGAAGGTGCTATCTTAAAGGAGGTCCCAAAGTTGAAGATATTTGTTACTAATATTCTAGGCAGGTCTGTCTGGCATTTACAACAGTGTTTCGTCTTCAAGCACTTTTGACCTATTACCATCTGCAGTGAAGTAGGGATTTCTGTTTTACAAAGGAGGCAATCAAAGTTTGAAGTAGTTAAGTGCTGCAGCAAGTGGTCCACGATTTCTTTGGGTCGTCATCATGCTACCTCTGTGTCTTGTGTTCCTGTTCCAGTCTATGAGTGATGTAGCTTTGAGGACAGAAGCCAGGAGAGTTTATCATGGCTTAGTGCTGTACCTTGGACCACATCCCAGCTGGCCTGCTGCAGGTGGTTACTGTCTCTGATCTTTAATTATTGCAGACTTAGCTAAAAATGTGGTTCTGTTTCCTAGTTAGATCCAGCTGTGGGGGCTCATGTCAGGACTTGAGGGTAGATGGTGGAGCATGGTTGAGTCTGGTCAGTAATACCCAGGTACTTTGCAGTTGTTCCTGGGTATTCCCAGAGTAGGGACTCTGACTAATCTGGGGCTTTCTAGTGTTTGCTGCTTATGTAAAAGTTCAGTATTTATGTGTGGAGCTGTCTTACCTTGGGAGCTGTAAACACATAATAAATACTGGGAATTACGGGAAACCCCCTGGTTCTTTGAGAAACAAGGAAATTTGGACACCTTGGGTTTTTGTATTGTTTCCTTAGGTATGAAGTTGGTATGTATTGGTTTGGCTTTAAGAGATTTGCTGCTAATTACCTACGATGAAACTGCCAGATCAGACGTGCTGTTAGAAATCAGTCGCACGATGCTTACCATAGGAATAAACAAAAGGAGACTACTTAGGGGCTTTCTTGTTTTTAGTTCTTGCGGGTTTCAATTTTTTTAAGTCACCTGTTGAGTTTTTTCTGGTTGTTAGTATTTAAGATGGGAAAAGAGGTGGGGAGGGGTTGGGGGAATCCCACAGCCTATGAAACTGTGTCATAAAATGAAATTAAATAATAAAAAGATGGGAAAAAAGATTGTTGGGAAGAGCAGTTTTTAGACCGCAATACGTATGCTTTAGCATGAGACCATTTTTAGGAAATAGCCACTTGGTTTATAAAATTATTCAGATACTGGTGTGTTACCTCTCAGCTCAGCCTTACTAGTAATTTAGGAATCTCAAACTGTGTAATGACAGGATATGTATTTTAGTAATAAAACTATTCTGCGTTAGATGACCTGTGAGAGAAGCCTGTGAAATCCACTCTTTATGTGAATTCCCTTAATTTTGGAATGGTGGCAGTGCACAGTATTTTAAAACAAGCTGTTACATGCCATCTCCTTGTTAATCTTGCATTGCAGCTCCATGCTGAGGAAGTTATCCTGACTAGTGGTTCTCAACCTGGTCCTTGTGTGGGAAGCTTAGAGAAAATAGGGATGCTTGAGGGACACTGCTTGGAACTTGATTTGACTACTGGGGTTTGTGAGCTGGGTGTCAGTAGTGTTTAGGAGCTCCCCCCACACCTTAGATTTTATTTTTATTGGAAAGGAAAGTTTACAGAGGAGAGACAAACATCTTCGATCCACTGATTCACTCCCCAGTTGGCTGCAATGGCCAGAACTTAGCTGATCCAAAGCCAGTATCCTCCTCCAGGACTCCACATGGGTGCAGGGTCCCAAAACTTTGGGCCATCCTCAACTGCTTTTCCAGGCCACAAGCAGGGAGCTGGATGGGAAGTGGAGCAGCTGGCATCCTTATGGAATCCTGGGCATGCAAAGCAAGGTTTTACTAGGCTAGTGTGCTGAACTCTGAAAGGCAGACTTACACAGAATCTTTCATTCATTGGTTCACTTCCCAAACGAACACAACAGTCAGAGCAGAGCTGAGTCAATCCGGAGCCAGGAGCTGCTTTCAGCTGTCCTAATGTGTGTAGGCGTTCTAGGTCTTGGGCCATCCTCCACTGCTTTCCCAGGTGATAAGCAGGGAGCTAGATGGGAAGTGGAGCAACTGGGACTGGAGCTGACTTACAAATGGGATGATGATGCTATAGGTAGAGGCTTAGTTGAGACTGATTTCAACTGGCCTTTGTAGTGACAAGGAGGAAGTGTAACAGGAAGGCAAATATACAGGCCTCAGCTGTGTAGGTACTGTGGAATAGTGCCTTCCCAGGGTAGAGTGCAATGCGCCTTTATTTTTTTTTAAAAGATTGTTAGATCTCAATTCCACTGATAATCTCCTCAAATGTCTCTAATGGGCAGGGCTAGTCCAGAGCAAAGGCAGGAGCCAAGTCTCCCATCTTGATCTCCCAATTGGGTGACAGAGACCCAGGTATGTGGGCCGTATTCCACTGCCTTCCAAGGTTCATTAGCTTGGAGCTAGTTCAGATGCAAAGCACTTGGGACTTGGACTGGGTTCCAACATGGAACGCTTCACTTGCAGTACCACAATACTGCTTGTGCCAGTGTTTGGGTTTCGTTGTTACTTTTCTGTTAGGTGATCCATGCACCTAGGAAAAAATTCACAAAACCAAACAATAAGTAGTGGAACTGACAATATTTGCATCAAGTGGTATCCATTTTTTTTCCCAGGAGCAGACAAATTGGAAAAGTAAATTTAGAGTTTCAGCAAAAGTTATAAACTGTTCCACTTACAGTGAAGTTCATTCAGAACATTTTAGAGATTTTGCAAATTTTGCTTTCACTTGTCATTATTTTGATAATCTTGTTTGTGAAGACCAGATTGGCCTATTTTTGTTCTTAGTGTGACAAAATGGAAAGAATGTCTCAGCCATAGTTTTCTCTTTTGTGTAAAAGGAGGCTACAAGTAGAAATTGTCCTTTGCTGATAACATTTTTGCTAGATGCCTTCAATGTCTGTCTCTTATAAACAGCCATAAATCAAGTGATCAAAATGAAACAAAAACTTGACTTACACAGTGAGTTTATGACATAATCACATCTGTCTTGATTCCTTACGCTCCTTCTAGTGTGCTGTGTATTTTCTGTCATAGGTGTAATTGTGAGGATCAGATAAAACTAGTGGAACTTGGAGGAAAAGGAGGATAACACTCATTAGGTCCAGGGAGGCAGGGTGAGATTCCACCAAGGAACTAGAAAACCGTTCTGAATCTTAATCTGGCCCTGCCTGCCACTTCCTTCTATATAACGGATTCTGCTCTTCCTGCTAGCTGCCACTCTGCCCCACAGGTTCACATGAATGATCAAAGGTGTGTGCACACAGAACCCATGAGATCCTTGAAGCAGCAGTGTCCATACAAGGGTGGTTCTCGACATACCCCTGTGAATTGGGTGGCAAGTCTTGAGGAATGTGCTTAGCTGCATACACATCACAGTTGTCTTCCACAAAATCAAGATTCTTAGCTTGTTTTGTAAAATACATGTAAGAAATTGGTGTATGATAACTATGGCTAACTAGTACTTAACACAAAGTGCTTCCTTCATGTTTATTCTACTTAAGTTATTTCTGTGAAACAGTTGTCATCCCTGTTTTGTAAATAAAGAAGTAGATGCTCAAAGAAGGTAGGTAGTGTCTTTGCAGCCATCCAAAAGCTAATGGTGAAGTTTCAAACCCAGGTTGCTAGAGTATGGCAGCTACTATGCTGCAGCCGGGAGGAAATTTCTGATGGTTTACCTGGAGCCCCTAGTCATGATGTTAAACAGAGGCTTTGGAGCTGTCCACAGTCGCTGGACCTGTGGAGAAGTGCAGTCACGTTGAGCTCTGTTCTGTCTGAGTGTTCTCACCCCGCTGTAGCTAACTGCTTCTCAGCCTGGCTCAAACTATGTAAACAGATAGGAGGACTTGGAATCGTAGCTGTAGATTGCCCTGAAAACTCAATGACCAGTTCTTACCTCTGGCTGTGCTCTGTTGGGAACAGATGGCTTGCTGGTTACACTCCAACTTCTATGAAGCACCTGAGGATTCCTTCTCCCCCTCCCCCCTTGATACTTGGGAGCCATCCCCGCATTTTAATAGGGCTTAAGAAGCAATTCTGGCAGCCAGTCTACCTGGACACAATGGGGCCCATGTGCAAAGGAATATTTCCTAAAATCTGTTGTCTTCCAGGGGCCTCTATTACCACTTCCTCCCTGACTGACCATGGGAAGGTTGGCATTTATTCTTCAGACCTCATGCCATTTGTGAAAGTACTTGTTTTTCATGGTGAGAATTTGGAGGTCGACTTTAGAAACAAGACCAATTCCTGAATGCAGTATCTTCCTCCAGAAAGCTCTTGAGAATGAACACTATTGATTTTAGATTCTCCCTCCGCTGGCCAACAGCTGCTGCTGCATGCATGATTATGGAGCAGTGCCCTAGAAGCCGCTGCAATGCACATGAAGCAGCTCTTAGACTTTTGAACTTGGGGTTTAGGCGGTGAGCATCCAGTGTCTTGTGTGAATCTGGTAGCTAGCTGGGGACTACTGAAGACCGAGCACACATACAGCAGGAATTTTCTTGGAGATGCCCTCCAAAACAACTTCTGCCTGAATTTACCAGCTACCTTGTGCAGGGAAACTCCACACAGGTTCCTAAGGTTCCCTCAGAGGTAGCACAGCATTGGGGAATAACTACAGAGCACCTTTGGTTTGCCTACTTGGGCAGTGCCAATGGAATGCTCTAAAGTTGTTAAGTTCTTACATCTGCTCTTGAATAGTTTGTAACTTAGTCACTTCCTGGTGTGAACATACCTGTGTGTTTGTTAATAACCACATATCCTGGCTTGTGGTTCATTTCTGCCTAGTGAGGACAGATATTAAAGAGTTTTGTAACAACAGAGTGGGTAACTTGAATGGCTACCTGTTTTGAATAAGGAAGGATTTTTGAATTCCCAAAACTGTGGTACTAATTTGGGAATTATAAAAATCAGGATAGCAAAATGTGCCTATTGAAGGGTGGATGTGTACTGCATGCCTTGGGAGAGTTTTCACCCTATGGTGTTGACTGGCTTGCAATAAAGTAGATAGGTCAAACATTGTCCTTTTAAAGATTAAGACCTCCACCATGTGTTCCCATAAAAGTGGAATAAGTGTAAGTCAGTGCCTTACCATAGCCACATGGTCACTCACTCACCAGATTCTAAATGCTACGGATGAATCCCACAATCAAGGCACTGGTCCTGAACAGATTTGAAACCAAAAGCTAGAAGATCTGAGGTGAGCAGCTCAGACACTCCTGACACAGGACTCTCCCACTTGGCTTGACTGGGTAAATTGACAATTAATGTGCAGTAAAGTGCACACATCTTGGTGTTAACGGTTTGGCATCCTGACAGTTGTACACATCTGTGTAATAAACACCCCAAAACAGATCTAGAATGTTGCCATCATCCCAGAACATTCTCTCGTGTGCCTTTAAAACCATCCATGAGTCAAGTTGCTCCCCACTCGCTGGTTTCTATGACTAAAGATTTGTTTCGCCTGCTTTTGGATTTTATGAAAAAATGGAATCATGAAATATGTACTTTTCTGCTTCCGGCTTCTTTTACTTGCAACAATTTAAAGACTCATTTGTATTGTACAGGAGACTTTTCTTTGTTCCTGAATAGTGTTTCATTCTGCAAATATACCACCATTTGTTTATCCCTTCTCCTGCTGATGGAGTTTTGCTTTATTCTAGTCTGGGGGCATTTATGAAGAAGGCTGTCATGTATTTTCTTACACAAGTCTTTTTTTTCCCACTTGAAAAGTGAGTGAAAGGGGAAGTGATCTTGTCTGAGGTTCCCTCCAAAAATGCCAGGAAGGTGGCAGCAACCCAGTCACTTGAGTCCTCACTGCTGCCGCCTCCTGGGTTCTGCATTAGCTGGAAGCTGGGATGGGTGCCGGGGCCCAGACACAGACCCAAACATACGCCATGAGAATTTTTTTTTTTTTATATTTATTGTTATTAGGTAGATTTATGAAGGAGGGAGCGGCTGAGAGAGCTTCCATCTGCTGGTTCACTCCCAGAGTGGGCACAGTAGAGCTAAGCCAATCTGAAGCCAAAGGCCAGCAGCTTCCTCTGGGTTTCCCAGGCAGATGCAGGGTTCCAAGGACGTGAGCCATCCTCCACTGCTTCCCAAAGCCAGATGTAGGGAGCTGGATGTGAAATGGAGCAGCCGGGACATGATGAACCAGTGCCCATAACGATGGAGACATCTTAAGGAACACCTGAGCTGCTGGGCCAAATGCCTGCGACTTCTGTTTGTTTCATTTTACTTGAAAGCCAAGAGAAAGATAGTTTCTCTATAAAGGTTCACTCCCTAAATGCTTCTGACAGGCATGACCAGGCCAGCAAAACAGGGTGTCTCATGTGAATGACATGGAGGTCAATTCTTGAACTATCATCCAATGCATTCTCAGGAGACATGTTAACAGAAAGCTGCAGGACAAGCCAAAATGCCCAGACATAAACTGGTACTCTGATGTGGGAAGTCAGCATATCAAGTAACAAATTAACCACTATGCCCAACACTTGGTCCTTTTTGTTTTTTAAAAATAGGATGGTCTGGGCCCTGCACAATAGCTTTGTGGCTAAAGTCCTCGCCTCCTATGTGCTGGGATTCCATATGTGTACCAGTTTGTGTCCTGGCTGCTCCATTTCCCATCCAGCTCCCTGCTTGTGGCCAGGGAAAGTAGTAGAGGACGGCCCAAAACCTTGGGACCCTGCACCCACATGGGAGACCCAGAAGAAGCGCCTGGGTCCTGGCTTCGGATCGGCTCAGCTGTGGCCATTGTAGCCACTTTAGGAATGAACCAATGGACAGAAGATCTTTTGTTTCTCCTTCCTGTAAATCTGCCTTTCTAATAAAAAAAAAAATCTTTGAAACAAAAAGGATGTTAAAAACTTTTAAAATTTTTTTATTTATTTTTATTGGAAAGGCAGATATACAGAGAGGAAGAGAGACAGAGAGGAAGATCTTCCATCCAATGGTTCATCCCCAAGTGAGCCGCAACGGGCCGATGCGCGCCGATCCGAAGCCGGGAGACGGGAGTTCTTCTGGGTCTCCCACGCGTGTGCAGGGTCCCAATGCATTGGGCTGCCCTCGACTGCTTTCCCAGGCCACAGGCAGGGAGCTGGATGGGAAGTGAATCAGCTGGGATTAGAACCAGCTCCCATATGTGGATTCTGGTGTGTGCAAAGCTTCAAGGCAACACTGCTGGGCCCCCAAGTCTTCTGTGGTGAGGACCTAATTACCTGAGACATCTGTGCTGCCTCTAGAAGCTGGAGTCAGGAACCCAGAGCAAACCCAGGCATTCCTCAGTAGGCATTAACCACTAAGCCATATGCCTTTTCAGTCTGCCTTTCATGGGGGCCTTGTTTTACAAACTAGACTGTTGGCATGAGTGTTGCGGTGCACACATCCTGTATCTGATCCTGCGATCAGCTCTCGGCCCTCCTTTGTTTTTTATTTTTTATTTTTTTTTTTAAGATTTACTTATTTTTATTGGAAAGGCAGATGTACAGAGAGGAGGAGAGACAGAAAAATCTTTCGTCCGATGATTCATTCCCCAAGTGAGCGCAATGGCCGGTGCGCGCCGATCTGAAGTCAGGAGCCAGGAACTTCCTTCCAGGTCTCCCACATGGGTGCAGGGTCCCAAGGCTTTGGGCTGTCCTCAGCTGCTTTCCCAGGCCACAAGCAGGGAGCTGGATGGGAAGTGGAGCTGCCGGGATTAGAACCGATGCTCATATGGGGTCCCAGTGCGTTCAAGACAAGGACCATTGCCACTACGCTATTGTGCCGGGCCCTCGGCCCTCCTTTGTGATCCAGCTTCCTGATCATCTGTATCTGGGAGGCTGGAGTGATGGCTTAGATACTTGACTCTTGCCACCCTCATGGAAGATACGAACTGAGTTCTGGGCTTTGGCCTGGCCCATCCCCAAATGTTGCAGGCAGTTGGGGATTAAACCAGCAGATGAAATCTCGGTATTGTATAGCTATTTCCCTACTTCCTATCATTCAGTCTTTCTACTAAAAATAAACTTTAGGGCCCGATGCAATGACCTAGCAGGTAAAGTCCTCGCGTTGAATGCACCGGGATCCCATATGGGCGCCGGTTCTAATCCCAGCAGCTGCACTTCTCATCCAGCTCCCTGCTTGTAACCTGGGAAAGCAGTCAAGGACGGCCCAAAGCATTGAGACCCTGCACCCATGTGAGAGACCTGGAGGAAGTTCCTGGCTCCTGGCTCCGGATCAGCACAGCACTGGCCATTGTGGAAGAGCTCCTGGCTCCTGGCTTCAGATTGGCGCAGCACCAGCTGTTGCGACCGCTTGGGGGATGAACCATTGGACGGAAGATCTTTCTCTCTGTCTCTCCTCCTCTATGTATATCTGACTTTAAATTTTAAAAAATCCTTAAAAAAATAAATAAAAAAATTATTTTCAAAAAGTAGTTTTGTCTTTATTTCACTTTTTTTGTATTCTGGAGATGAAAAGCATATGCTGTGAAGTTCCCCTTTCACTTTTGCATTGGATTTTCTTGATGAGAATGATTTTATTTTTTTAAAGTCACAATGAGCATTATTTTCATTTTAGATAGTTTATGGTTTGAGTTTTAAAAATTATTTTAAAATTCAGAGTGACAGATGTAGCATTCACATGCATGCCACATTGGGATGCCTTGATTTCAGTCCCAGCTTTCTGCTAATGCACACCTTGGGAAGTGGCATTTCATGGCTTAAGGACTTGGGTCCTGCCTGCAGCCCATGCGGGAGGCCTGGATTGCACTCCCTATTTCAGCTGGATCCAGTTGTTGTATGCTTGGAAAAGCAGCCCTTCACAAACCGTCCTCTACTCAACGTCCTCTTCTCATTTCCTCTGAACTGTGCAGCTGTCACCTGCGCCTGCCGCCTCCTCCAAGGGCTGTCAGCCAGGAATCCCATTTCCGCTGCAGCCAATGTTACTACTGCCTTCACTCCTCAGTGACGGCTCACAGGAAGAAACGGACATTTCACTGACACCTCACTCTCTGAAGCCATCAGTTTAGGTACTGTTAACATATGCTATCTGGATACTACGTGTGCCCCTAATATGCACTTCCTCTACCCATACGATATGAAATGGCAAAGGAAGTATCTAAGTAACATTTTAGCTTTCAATGTCTGCAGCCTACTCTGACATGCAGAAGTTATTATTGAAGAAGGGGTAGAAAGGATGGTTTGCATGATTTTAAGTTATTAAATTAACTATTGCTACTACTATAATTTCATGGGGAATAAATGAGGGGAATTTAAAAAAAAAAATTGCAAGTGTGCCAAATATGTGCCCGTGTCAGAGAATGTATTTCCTGTTATATTGAGGGTTCTTTCAGTCGGACGTAAGAGTCTATGTGTGTGGACCCGGCGCCGTGGCCTAGCGGCTAAAGTCCTCACCTTGAAAGCCCCGGGATCCCATATGGGCGCCGGTTCTAATCCCGGCAGCTCTACTTCCCATCCAGCTCCCTGCCTGTGGCCTGGGAAAGCAGTCGAGGATGGCCCAATGCATTGGGACACTGCACTTGCGTGGGAGACCTGGAAGAAGTTCCTGGTTCCCGGTATTGGATCGGCGCGCACCGGCTGATGCGGCTCACGTGGGAGTGAATCATCGGATGGAAGATCTTCCTCTCTGTCGCTCCTTCTCTCTGTATATCTGACTTGGTAATAAAAATAAATAAATCTTTTAAAAAAATAATAATTTCATGAGCCAGATGCAGTAGCCTAGTGACTGAATTCCTTGCCTTGCAAGGGCCAGGATCCCATATATGGGACACCTGAATGTAGATAAAGCACAGTGAGACGATGTATAAATTACACACATAGACTATTTTTTTTAAAGATTTTTTTTTATTACAAAGTCAGATATACAGAGAGAGGAGGAAAGACAGAGAGGAAGATCTTCCGTCCGATGATTCATTCCCCAGGTGAGCTGCAATGGCCAGTGCTGTGCCAATCCGAAGCCAGGAGCCACGAACCTCTTCCAGGTCTCCCACACGGGTGCAGGGTCCCAATGCATTGGGCCATCCTCAACTGCTTTCCCAGGCCACAAGCAGGGAGCTGGATGGGAAGTGGAGCTGCCGGGATTAGAACCAGCGCCCATATGGGATCCTGGTGCGTTCAAAGGCGAGGACTTTAGCTGCTAGGCCATGCCGCCAAGCTCTCTACCTTTCAAACAAGTCAATATTTTAAAATGTATCTTTACATTACAATATCTATTCCCTTGCAATTGTCTCTAAGTTTTTTTATTATTTTTCTCACTGACTCTCATTTCTCTCTGAGCTTCCATTACCTCTCTAGCAGCTGACTGACATTGTTCAATAGATCTCAGGTGATTTCACCTTGCTTTTTTTTTTTCCTTAAAGGTTTATTTTATTATGATTTGTTTGAAAGTCAGATATATAGAGAGGACAAGAGACAGAGAAGAAGATCTTTCATCAGCTGGTTCACTTCCCAAGCTGTCACAATGGCCAGACCTGAGCCAATCTAAAGCCAGGAGCCCAGAGCCTCTTCCAGGTTTCCTGTGCAGGTGCAGGTGCAGGGTCCCAAGGGTTTGGGCCGTCCTCCACTGCTTTCCCAGGCCACAGGTAGCCAGACGGGAAGCAGAGCCACTGTGATACAAACTGGCACACATACGGGATCCTGGCATGTGCCAGGCGAGGACCATAGTCGCTAGGCTACTGTGTCAGGCTCCGTCTTGCTTTTTTTTTTTTTTATTAAGATTTATTTATATTTATTGGAAAGGTAGATATACAGAGAGGAGGGGAGACAGAAAGGAAGGTCTTCTGTCCAATGATTCACTCCACAAGCAGCTGCAGTGGTTGGAACTGAGCCAATATGAAGCAAGGAGCCCAGAATCTTTTCCGGGTCTCTCTCATGGGTGCAGGGTCCCAAGGCTTTGGCTGTCCTCAACTGCTTTCCCACAAGCAGGAAGCTGGATGGAGGCGGGCCTGCTTGGAGTAGAACCAGTGCCTATATGGGATGCCAGCATTCAAGGTGACGACTTAGCCACTATGCTACAGCACTGGGTCTGCTTTTTTTTTTTTTTAAGATACTGTTTAGTTATCTTTTATCTGATGCCTTCCAATGCTAACATTTTTTAATTTCATTTTTACTTCTTTGAAAGCTACAGTTACAAAGAGAGGGAGATATAGAGAAGTCATCATTCACTGATTCACTTCCCAAATGCAATGGCTAGGGCTGGGCCAGACTGAAGCCTGAAGCCAGGAGCTAAATTGGGGTCTTCCATGGGGATGCAGAGGCCCAAGGACTTGGATCATGTTCTTCTGGTTTCCCAGGGTGTGCAACAACATGGACCTGGATGGGAAGTGAAGCAATCCACTGTGAAATGCTGGCATTCCACGGTGCGGCTTTTCCTACTGTACCACAATGCCCACCCAGATGCTAACTGCTTAAACTCACCTACTGAATTCTTTGTGTCTAACATCGTATTCTGCATTTCTAACATTTCATTATGCTTGTCAAATTGCCATTTTCGGTTAACATTCCGTATTTCTTCACCCATGTTGCCCATGTTTTTCACTAGATTTTTTTTTTTAAAGATTTATTCATTTTATTACAGCCAGATATACAGAGAGGAGGAGAGATAGAGAGGAAGATCCTCCGTGCGATGATTCACTCCCCAAGTGAACCGCAACGGGCAAATGCGAGCCGATCCGATGCCGGGAACCTGGAACCTCTTCCAGGTCTCCCACGCGGGTGCAGTGTCCCAATGCATTGGGCCGTCCTCAACTGCTTTCCCAGGCCACAAGCAGGGAGCTGGATGGGAAGTGGAGCTGCCGGGCTTAGAACTCGCGCCCATATGGGATCCCGGGGCTTTCAAGGCGAGGACTTTGGCTGCTAGGCCACGCCGCCGGGCCCTTTTTAACATTTTAATTCAGTTAAAATGAAAGACTAGCAGAGAGGGAAGGATAGGTCTTCTTCCAATTGGTTCGTTTCCCAAATAACCTACATTCTATCACCGGGACAGGCTGAAGCCAGGCACTCCATACAGGCCTCCCTGGTGGGTGGTATTTGTACCATCTGCTGTTACTTTGTTCAATACATTAATAGGGAGCAGTCAAGCTGGCATAGGACCTGGCGTGCCAGTATGAGATACTGGCATCGCAGGCTCTACCGGCGTAAACGGCTGCACCAAGATGCTGACCCCTGGAATTATTTTAAAGATCTCTCAGCCTTCTTTTTTTATGATTTAGCAATTGATTTGCAGAGAGAAGCAGAGACAGAGATTTTGCACTCATTGGTATACTCCACAAACGGCCACAACAGGCAAAGCTGAGCCCGTATGAAGCTGAGAGCCAGGAGCCTCTTTTGGCTCCTCTATGTGGGTGCAGGGACCCAAGGACTTGGGCCATTCTCCTCTGCTTTTTCAGGCTTTAAGCAGAGTGTTGGATCAGAGCTGGAGCAACCAGGACACCAAGTGGCACCCATATGGGATGAACCCAATGCCTTTAGTTCCATTTCTAGTGAACTCTTTGTATTACTGTGGAGCTCATTTTCTCACTTTTGAACACATGTCACGTATGTGATGCTATATGGACATTTTATATTCAAAAAGAAGCCAATATTGTGACGCAGAGTTAATTGCCACGATGATGCTGGAATCCCATATGGGCACCAGCCTGAATCCTGACCGCTCCACTTCAGATCCAGAAACGTATTAACTTGCCCAGGAAACAGTAATAAAGGGCCCAAGTACTTGGACTCCTACCGCCCACTGGGTGACCTGGATGAACATCCTGGCTCTTGGCTTCTGGCTCCAGTCTGACACATCCCCACAAGCTATAGCCTTTTCAAGGGGAGGGTGTGAACTAGCGGATGAAAGGTCTGTCTCTAACTCTGCCTTACAAATAAATGAATCTTGGGCCCAGTGTGGTAATGGCTAAAGTCCTTGTCTTGCATATATCAGGATCTCATATGGATGCTGGTTCTAATCCCAGCAGCCCTACTTCCCATCCAACTCCCTGCTTGCGGCTTGGGAAAGCAGTCAAGGATGGCCCAAAAGGCCGTGGCACCCTGCACCCACGTGGAGAGATGGAAGAAGCTCCTGGCTCCTGGCTTTGGATTGGCCATTTGGAGTGAATCAGTGGATGGAAGATCTTCCTGTCTGGTTCTCTTCCTTTGTGTAAATCTGACTTTCCAATATAAATAACACAAAAAATTAAAAAAATTAAAAGTACTAGATAATCAAAGAAAAAAGATTAAAAAACAAATAAATGATTCTTGGATTGAAGTAAATATTTTGCTTTTAGGCTGCCTGACTTAATAAGGGCTCGGCCTTATTGTATTTGTGCTTTGATTTGGTCTCCGTTACCTTCAGATATTATTCACATAGGACCAGCATTTTCACTTCAGCAGGATCTTCCATCTGAACAGTCACAAAATTCCCCAGATACTCTGCTTTCTAGCCAAGGCAATGGGAGCAGATGGAGGGGAGAGGTGGGGTTGTCTCTTCCTGCTTGGCAGACTGGGACGTTTCTGACCTCTGGCTTTGGGGGTGGGACTGGGCAGGAGGGTTTTCTCTTAGCCCCGACCTACCCTTTGCCAGGCCCCCTGCCAGCCTTTCACAGCTGCTGGTAAGTTTCTCTCTGGCCTATCTCCTCCGTTCCAGGCATTTGTAAGAGCTGCCAGCACCCTTGCAGGTGGGCCTCTGCTGTGGCTGTTCCACTCCCCCATTTTTCAGTCCCCAGATGTAGAGGAGGGGCATGGGTGTAACTCTACTGTATGGCTTTGCACTCCCCAGTTCTGCTGCCATCCCAGCCTCTTGGCACTGTCCAAGAGTTTACCATATGGCTTCCCATCCCCTCACCCCTGCTTCTTCTTCTTGGTAAGATTCTACTAGGAAATGAGCAGTTAGAGGAGGGTCATCTCTGGTCTGTGACAAACTTGACATTTCCTGGAGCTTGGTTCACTTTAGATTTTTGTTTGTACTCTCCTCTTTCTTGTGATTAACACATATTTTTGATTTTCCAGGATGATGTGGCCTTGAATTGGTTGGTTGCTAGGGTGGAAGCTATGTTCTCCTGTTATTTTCTGTATACATGTCAGTAGAGTACCAGAAATAACAAATAAAAAGAAAAACAAAGGCTTTCCTTCCATATTTCACTGCTTTTCTTTTTTTACTTGACAATCATGGATAATAGTTTCATTTTGGGCCGGCATTTTGGCATAGCGGGTTAAACCACCACTTGTGAAGAGGGAATTTCACATGGATGTCCATTTCACTTTTGGCTGCTTTCACTTACCATCCAGCTCCGTGGTAATGCGCCCGGGGAAGCAGAAGATGGTCCAAGTGCCTGGGCTCCTGCACTCAGGTGGAAGACCTGGAGGAAGCTCTCGGCCTCTGGCTGTGGCCTGACTCAGCTGCAGCCACTGTGGTCACTGAGAGAATGAGCCAGTGAGTGCACGATGCTCTCAGAAGAGTTACACGTCCTCAGCGGTAGGGATCCCTTTGCCAGCGGCCTGGACCACCCCACCGCCTCCCGGGCTAACGGAGGACTGGGAACCCTCCTGCAATTAGCGGCGTCCGGGCTGGTCCTGTCCTCATAGACAACAACTTCCGCCGCTCCCGTCGCTATGACAACGCCGACTTCCGGCCACCGCGGAAGGGGCGGAGTCAAGATGGCTGAAGAGAAGCTCGCGCCGGTGAGCGACGGGGTTCTCGGTGGTGCTGCCCGGGTGGCGGGCGGCCTGGTGAGGAGGCGAGCCGAGCGCCGGGCGTGCGAGCGACGGGCCCGGCGGGCGCTGGCCGCGTGGCGTGCGGGCTGCGCGGGTGTGCTGGGCATCCGAGCTGGCCTGGAGGGCCCGGGGACGCCGGGAGCGGGCTCTGTGCTGTTGGAGGGTGGTAACAGTGGGGCAGGCGCGTTATCCCACAGGGCGCCGTTACTCCCGTGGGTGCCGAGAGGCGCGTTACCCCACGGGGGCGTGTTACCCCAAAGGGCATGTTACCCCACGGGGCGTGTTACCCCACGGGGCGCGTTACCCCACGGGGGCGTGTTACCCCAAAGGGCATGTTACCCCACGGGGCATGTTACCCCACGGGGGTGTGTTATCCTCACAGGACATGTTACCCCACCGGGGCGTGTTACTCCATGGACGTGTTACCCTCACAGGACATGTTACCCCACAAGACGTGTTACCCCACAGGACGTGTTACCCCCCGGGGCGTGTTACCCCACGGGGCGTGTTACTCCATGGACGTGTTACCCTCACAGGACATGTTACCCCACAGGACGTGTTACCCCACGGGGCGTGTTACCCTCACAGGACATGTTACCCCATGGGACGTGTTACCCCCCCGGGGCGTGTGACCCCACAGGACGTGTGACCCCACTGGACGTGTGACCCCACAGGACGTGTGACCCCCTCAGGCACTGAGCCTGTCCCGCTCCTTCGGGTTCCTTCTTTGGGGTCCTTCTAGTTCCTTTGCGCTCCTGCTCGGTTGAGGGAGTACTAAATGTTTTGGGGTGATTCCTGTGCACTCCTAATCACCTGAATTTACAGAGCCTGCTATTTTTGTGCCTTCGCTGATTACACTGCGCATAATCCCCCGCAGTAGCTGCAAGTGACAGGATTGTGTGTGTGGCTGAGTGTTGGCCTGATTGCGTGTCATCAGGTGTGTTGATCTCAGGATATGCCAGCTGTTAGGAGTGGTCCTAAAGAGCTTCCTTTCCTCTCCTTGGGCGGATCCACCGCGGGACAGTTCTGTGTTTGGTTTTTGGACAGCAGCAGTGATTCTTTGAGGCATATGTCTGCCAATTTGACAGTGTTTCCAACATAAAGCCTTGCCAATGGACCTTTTTTCTTTTATTTTTTACTTTTTTTTGAGATTCAGGTCCATTTGGCACTGCTATTAGAAATACTTTGATTTTTGGGGGAGGGATGGAATTTGTTGTCTTAAAAATATGCTCGAAAATGACCAAGAAAATAAGAGCTTTTGGCTGTTTTGTAAGTTGGTTTTAGCTGTAAAGGAACCCTGGCTTCTAGGTTTTCGTACTGAAGATAGTTTGTTGTTAATATACTTAACAATAATGCAAAGTAAATTTCTATTAAGGGTTAACTTGGAGCAGAAATTAGAAGTTACTGTTGTACATTAGCAGGTCTGACTCAGATGTAATGACTGGCACTTACCCAGTGCTCTGTGAACTTCGATTTCTGTATTCAGAAATCTTTTCTTGTGCTTGAATTTCATTTGTTTCTCCTTGAGGAAGTGTCTGCAAATTCTTTGTCCACTTTTAAATGAGATGTTTGTTTCTTTACTAAGTTTTGTGTATTTGCGATAGTCATAAAATAGCTAAAAACAAGTGATGTTTTTTTTTTTTAAATTTTGAGGGTGAATTTTTCATTGCTGTAAGCTACATCTTACCTCTAAAAGAATGAATAAAATGGTGTGTGTGTGCTCTAGAGAGTAATATGGAAGGAAGCTCAACTTCCCACCACAGAGGTTGAAGCATGGGTCATTTACAGTAACTTGGAAACTCCCAAATGCTGCTTCTGTGTGGCCTTTTATCTCTTTTCTCAGAAAAATGTTTTTTTTTTTTTTTTGTGAAAGAGAATTAAAAAAAAAAAGATTTATTTATTTGAAAGAGATTTTACAGAAAGAGGAAAAAGAGGTCTTCCAGATATCTACTTGCTGGTTTATTCCCCCAAGTGGTCGCAAAAGCCAGAACAGGGCTAATCTAAACCCAGGAGCAAGGAGCTTTCTTTCGGTCTCCCACATGGGTGCAAATGCCCAAAGACTTGGACTTTTCTTTGCTGCTTTCCCAGGTCATGAGTAGAGAGCTGGGCTGGAAGTGGAGCAGTCGGGACTTGAATTGGCGCCTGTATGGGACGCAGGCACCAACAGGTAGAGGATTGACATACTGAGCCAACCCAGCAGCCTTGAGAGATTCTGTTTTAGCCAATGATTTACTCTCCAAAATGCTTACAACAACTGGGGCTTAGCTTGGCCAAAGTCAGGAACTTGTAGCTCATTCCACATCTCCCATTTGGATGCTAGGAATCCAAGAGCTTAGCATGTTGGAATGAGGCGCCTCTCATTCTCACTTGTGTCTGTGTCCTGAACATAGCTCCCTTGTGACAGCAGAGGAGTGAGGTTCCTTCACGCTCCAGGTGAATTGTCCAGATTTGTACGAAACCTGTCGGGTTGGAGACTGCATCGGGGCGCAGTGGAGGACTAGCCAGCACCAGATTGATGGAGCTGTGCTTCTGACTGACCCGCAGCAACCTCTTGGGCTGCCGGACTTGACTTGAGTGGCTCTCAGAATTCGGGGTGGATGAGGAGATACTTAGTGTAGGGTGTGTGGCAGGACTAGTGTGCCATTCCTGTGCGCCACTGTCCTCCGGCGCCACACCTTGTCCTTTTAGGGAATTGTGGCAGGTGCAGAGGGGAAAACCAGCAAGGGGGTGTGCTCAGATTCTTGCTCTCCACGGCATTGAGTCCTCCCAGGTTTGGGGCAGAGTCCCTTTCAAGAAGGGGTTTTAGAATCTATTGAGATAGATTTACAGAGCGGAGAGATGAAGATCTTCCATCTGCCGGTTCACTCCCCAAAAGTTGAGTAATCCTTCCCTGTCTTATGCTTTTCTAAAATTATATTTTTTTTCTTGTTCTGCTTTAGTCTTTATTTTTATTTAGCTTATTCTCCTTGATAAAGCTTTCCCTTTTATAATCCATTTTATCTAATAATATTATTAGCAGTACTTTGGTTATTATTTTTTCCGTTTTTTCTGGTCTGTCTTTTCCTATCCTTTACTTTTTATTTGCCTTTGTATTTTATCTTTATAAAAATATCATACATCTAGATTAGAAAAAAAAGATTTATTTATTTTTATTGAAAAGGCAGATATACAGAGAGGAGGAGAAACAGAGAGGAAGATGTTCCGTCTGATGATTGACTCTCCAAGTGGCTGCAACAGCCAGAACTGAGTCGATCCAAAGCCAGGAGCCAGGAGCCTTTTCCAGGTCTCCTGTGCAGGTGCAGGGTCCCAAGGCTTTGGGCCGTCCTCCACTGCAGGCCACAAGCAGGGAGCTGGATGGGAAGTGGGGCAACTGGGATACAAACTGGCACCCTATGGGATCCTGGCATGCAAGGTGAGGACCTTAGCCACTAGGCTATCATGCCAGGCCCTAGATATTTAAGAAAGATTTATTATCTTTATTTGAAAGTCAGATTTTTAAAAAAGATTTATTTATTTTTATTGGAAAGTCAGATATAAAGAGAGAAGAAGAAACAGAGAGGAATACCTTCCATCTGCTGATTCATTCCCCAAAAGTGGCCACAATGGCCACAGATGAACTGATCCGAAGCCAGGAACCAGGAGCCTCTTCTGGATCACCCACACGGGTGCAAGCTCCCAAAGCTTTGGGCCGTCCTTGACTGCTTTCCCAGGCCACAAGCAGGGAGCTGGATGGGAAGCAGGGCCGCCAGGACATGAACATGCGTCTATAGGGATTCCAGGATGCGTAAGGTGAGGACTTCAGTCACTAGGCTATCACGCTGGGCCCTCTTTCCTTTTGTTACAGTTGAGAATACATTGAAAATGAAGAACTTATTTATTTGAAAGGCAGAATTACAGACAGAGAGATAGAGAAAAAAAATAAAATTTCACTCACTAGTTCAATTTCAAGATGCCACCACACTAACCAGGCTGAATTTAGGTTCCTAGAACTTCATCCAGGTCTCCTTTATGGGTGGCAAGGGCGCAGGTACTTAGACCATCTTCCGCTGCTTTCTTAGCTGCATTAATAGCAGGGAACTGGATCACAAATAGAGCAACTGGACTCCAGCTAGCCCTCCTGTGGGATGCACGTGTCTCAGGTGGAAGCTTAATGTACTGTGTCACAATGCTGGCTCCTAAATGGTATTTTAAGTCCAGAGTTAAATCTGACCCTTAGCGGGCCTGGTATGATGGCTCAATGGTTGAATCCTCACCTTGCAGGCGTTGGGATCCCTTGTGGGTGCCCGTTCATGTCCCAGTTGCTCCACTCCTATCCAGCTCGCTGCTTGTGACCTGAGAAAGCAGTAGATGACCCAAAGCCTTGGGACCCTGCACCTGCGTGGGAGACCTGGAAGAGGCTCCAGGCTCCTGGCTTAAGAGTAGCCCAGCTCTGGTCATTGCAGCCATTTGGGGAGTGGATAGAAGATGTTTTTCTGTCTTTCCCTCTCTCTCTGTAACTCCAACTTTCCAAGTAAAATAAAGGACCAGGAGCTCCAAATTTTGATGTAGCATTAAATATTTTGGGCTGTCCAAATTTTCAGCCACTCTATTGGAGCATAAACAGCAGCTTAATCTGTAAACCTATGAGTGTATGAAAATTGAAATTTGACTTTTCTATAATTTATGCTGAAAATACTAATTTCTAATTTTTTTTTCCCAACAAGTTAAAAATGTCTAAACCATCATTCACTTGTGGACTGCTTAAAAGTAGCCTGGGTTTGACCTATTGGCTGCTGTTTCTCACCTCTGGTCTAGATTAATGTTCATTTTATTTAGTATCTGACAGTTCAAGTGTTATGTCTGTTTTTGCAAATTTATTTATTTGAGAGACAGAGGTACAGAATCCTGTTTGCTAGTTCATCCCCCAATGCCTGCAGCACATGGAGCTTGGCCAGGAGCCAGGACGTCACCCTGCTGTCCTATGTAGTGGCCGGAACGCAGTGGTTTGAACATGGACTAAAAGGGAGGCCAGTATGCCCAGGACTTTCCACTGTGCCTGACACCTCTGCCTTTTAATTTTTATGGTTTATTTTCTTCTACTTGAAAGACAAAGTAAGAGAGAGAGATCAGGATCTTTTGTCTCTGGGTTCACTTCCCTAATGGCTTGAGGTTGGCAGGTGGAACCCAGGAGCCTGAGTTCAGGTCTCCCACACATGGCAGGGATCCAGGTTCTTGAGTCACCATGTGTTCTTCCCAGACTGCACATTAGCAGGAGGTTGGATCAAAAGCAGAGTGGCTGGACTCCAACTGGTGTACCAGAGTGGGATGCAAGTGGCTTAAACTACTGTGTCCTTTCTCTGTAGACAATTGGATGATATGTTTTTACTTTTGTCTCCTTGTAAGAATTCACTGTCTTTTGTGCAGTTCCTTGTGATATAACTGTGGATTTATTTTCTTTTAACCGTGTTGGGATTTGTGGCTTTTCAGAATGTAAAAATAAATGTCTCATTATTTCTGAAAGATTTTCAGCCATTATTTTTTCATATGTTGGCAAATAGCATAGGAAGTTGATACAGAGAGAACAAATTTAAGCATTTTCCTTCCTCAAATTGAATCTAGAGAACTCTGTAGGTACTCCTTTTTTTTTTTTTTAAGATTGATTTTGGGCCCGGCGGCGTGGCCTAGCAGCTTAAGTCCTTGCCTTGAACACCCCGGGATCCCATATGGGCGCCGGTTCTAATCCTGGCAGCTCCATTTCCCATCCAGCTCCCTACTTGTAGCCTGGGAAAGCAGTTGAGAATGGCCCAATGCTTTGGGACCCTGCACATGCGTGGGAGACCCGGAGGAGGTTCCAGGTTCCCGGCATTGGATCGGCACAGCACCGACTGTTGTGGCTCACTTGGGGAGTGAACCATTGGACGGAAGATCTTCCTCTCTGTCTCTCCTCTCTGTGTATCTGACTTTGTAATAAAAATAAATAAATCTTTAAAAAAAGTTTTATTTTTAAAAATATTTATTTGTTTTTATTGGAAAGTCAGATATACAGAGCAGAGGAGAAACAGAGAGGAAAATATGTCCGATGAGTCATTCCCCAAGTGGCCACGGTGGCTGGAGCTGAGCCGATCCAAAGCCAGGACCCAGGAGCTTCTTCCAGGTCTCCCATGCTGGTGCAGGATCCCAAGGCTTTGGGCCATCCTTGACTGCTTTCCCAGGCCACAAGCAGGGAGCTGGATGGGAAGTAGAGCTGCCAGGATTAGAACTGGTGTTTATATGGGATCCTGGCATGCAAGGCAAGGACTTTAGCCACTAGGCTATCATGCTAGGCCTGGGATTTTATTTGTTTTTATTTCAAAGTCAGATATAAAGAGTGGAGAAGAGACAGAGAGGAAGATCTTCCATCAGCTGGTTCACTCCCCATGCTGTTGTAACAGCTGGAGCTGTGTTGGTCTGAAGCCAGGAGCCTCTTCTGAGTCTCCCACATGGATGCAGGGTCCCAAGGCTTTGGGTCATCCTCCATTGCTTTCCCAGGCCACAAGCAGGGAGCTGGATGGGAAGTAGAGCAGCTGGCATATGAACTGGTGCCCATATGGGATCCTGCTGCATGCCGAGTGAGAACTTTAGCCACTAGGGTGCTATGCTGTGGCCTGTAGATAATCGTATAAGCTATTTTTAAAATCAAATATTGATTTTTTTTTATTTGGCTTCTGAGAAGTATAACCTTAGATACAATATTAATATGAAGCATCTGAGATCTCAGTACTTTTGTCAGTATATTTTACTATACAGTAATTATAAGTATATTCCATGTTATTTTATCTTTTTAAATTTTATTTTATTTTTGAGGATGTTTAGTTGAGAAGGATACATCCCCATGTGGGATCCCCACATGGGATCCCCATCACCACCCCCACTGATTAGGGCAGAAAGGGTCAAGGAATAGAGGAAAGTGGATGCGACCATTGCTTCCGTTTTTTTTTTTTTTTTCTTCCTGTATCTGGGGAGAGTGGGGAGAGAAGGAGAGATGGCTGCTCCCAGCAGTGTAACTGCATCAGTACCCAAGGAAGTGGGATGGCTTCTTGAAGTCATCCCAGGGTCCCTGATGGAGAGAGTGTTGTGAGGGTACTGCTTAAGTGGTTTCAATAGTTCTGATATGCTGTTAATTTCATTGATCCAAGGTTGAGGTAATCTCTTCAAGGTCCATTGGCTGACATACTCCACCTTAGTCTCCACTAGCCCAGATACTTGCTGTCAAAGCTTCGCTGGGAATTGTCCAATTTGTTCTGCCCACCATCCTCTGTCATGGTACTAGATTACCTCTACAGGCCTCAATGAGCTGTCATGTCCACAATGAGCATCTGAGCCTGCCGTCTACTGCACAGGCCGCTGCAACTATGGAGGTCCGGTTCTGACACAGAAATTCCACGGTCAAACCACAGATCCTATGACTTTCCCTCTCTGTGGTTGGAGTTTTGATTCCAGAGGTCCTGTTGTGGGTTGGGGGAAGTTTCTGAAGAAACCTCCCCACAGGTGACCCCAGACATGACTCCTGTGTGTGCTAGCCAGTGGGGAGTTTGGTTCAGTCCATCACCCACATCAGCATATACACACACTGGTAGTTGCAGTTGCTGGATCAGTTCTGTCCCCAGCCCCATCTCATGCAAATCAGTGGATGCTTTATCCCAGCTTAACCCTGGCCATCATACACTTGGCCTTCAGGCACACGAGTAGGAAGTACAGCTAGTCGGAGCAACCTGCAATAACCCCACCAGTTCTGCCCTCAGCCCCAGTTCCTGTGCATGCTTGTATGTGCAGCAGACTGGTCTAGTCTGTCCCACAATTTCCCTGCTAGGTCCATTCCCAGTCTTGGATCTGGCATTTTCCAGGTGGTTTTATAGTCTCGCCTGACAGGACTTGCCCCCAGTCCCTGCTAGCTGATGATGCAGCAAAGCCTGATGAGCCTGGACTTAGTCTGGTTCTTGCATGCACCAGTGGATACAGTTGCTTAGTTCATCCTGGCTCTCCCCCTAACCCAGCTCACATGTAGTCCAGCAGGTTTTGTAGCCCTGCCCAGCCTGGTCTGCCCCTGATCCCAGTTCTCAGGTTCACCAGCGGGAGCAGTGGCTCAATAGAGGAGTCCCTGCAGCTCCCCTACTGGGCTTACCCCCCATTCCAGGTCTTACATGTGCTGGTGGGAGCTGTGGCCCAGACTGGCATGGCTCACCTCTCCTTGGCATTTACCAGTGAGTGCTGCAGCCTGATTTAGCCTGATCTATTCCCAGTTCCAGTCCCTGTGTGTGCTAGTGAGTGTTGTGGCCCAGCTCATTCCACACCTAGTTCTTGGGTGTGTATATGGGTGCTACAACCTGGAGCAGCCTGGCTTGTTCCCAACCCCAGTATCCAGGAATATTGATGAGTTCCATGGTCATGCCTAGCTTAGCTCATTACCACCCCAAGCGCTCAAGAGAAACAGCTGGTATGGCAGTCCCACAGGGATGAGTCAAGGATTCCCTGTAGAATCTGCTCCCGGCCCCAGTTCTCTCTCATGCTGGTTCGTTTCATGGCCCAGGATGACATGGTTCACACCATTCCCCTACACTGGTGGGTATTGTGTGGTTGTGCCCTGCCAGGCAGGCTCCCCAGTTGTGGAAGTGTGTGCCAGTAGTTGGTGGTTAATACCAACAATCCCATCTCAGGTCTCAAAAATGGTGACCTGTATTGGTTTGGTCCCCAAAGGTCCTGCAGCTTCCCTCATCTAAACCACCCATCTCAGCCTCCTTGTTAACCTGCAAGTACAGTAGCATTGGTGGTAGAGTCGCCCAGAAGTCATTTCTCACCTGTCACGCTCTCCCTAGCAGTCTTTCTTCCCACACATCCAGAACCCCTTCCCTGAGCAGTTCACAGCCACCTATGCCAGGGAGCATGCGTATTCCCAAGCCTGGTCCTCCAGCCGTGTACCATGGCAGCCTGGGGCCCTGCCTGCCTAATGAAGGGTCCACGTATACTCATATGCGGGTCCCCAGATCCTGTCTGCTGGTGTGATGGCATCTGCCCCCTTCATATCTTAAAAAAAAATTAGAATAGGCAGCTATGTTCGTACACTGGTATAATTAACGCAAATTTACATTGACCAGGCCTAGGGTGCTCACCAGCTATTAGCGGCTTTACTCCCAGCAATGTAACATTTGCCTCGGTACGGTGCAGTCTAGGCAGTTGCTTATAGCTGGGACTAAAATAAATGGTTAAAAATAGAATGATACTGCATTTAGTGGGTTAATTTCATGGTTGGTGATGGACTGATTGCTGTTGTTACTTGAGTGATTTTCTAAGTTAGCAAGGTGTATGGTGATGCTTTAATGTACTCTTGCTTTCATTTCAGAGAACTCAGTTTCCTGCGTCTGTTGAATCCCAGAAACCTCGGCATAAAAAAGGTCAGTATGTAATTTCATCAGATGTGCATGTTTTCATATATTTCTCTGTCTCATTGATTGTTTTTTTTTTTTAAGATCTATTTGTTTTTATTGGAAAGGCGGATATACAGAGAGGAGGAGAGACAGAGAGGAAGATCTTCTGTCCAATGGTTCACTCTCCAAGTGACCGCAACAGGCAGGAGCTGAGCCAATCCGAACCCAGGAGCCTGGCGCTCTTCTGGGTCTCCCACGCGTGTGCAGGGTCCCAAGGCTTTAGGCTGTCCTCTACTGCTTTCCCAGGCCACAAGCAGGGAGCTGGATGGGAAGTGGAGCTGCCGGGATTAGAACCTGCACCCATATGGGATCCCGGGGCGTTCAAGGCGAGGACTTTAGCCACTAGGCCATCATGCCGGGCCCGGTCGCCAGTTCTAATACCGGCAGCCCTGCTTCACATCCAGCTCCCTGCTTGTGGCCTGGGAAAGCAGTTGAGGATGGCCCAAAGCTTTGGGACCCTGCACCTGCGTGGGAGACCCAGAGGAGGTTCCAGGTTCCCAGCATCGGATCGGCACGCACCGGCCGGTTGTGGTTCACTTGGGGAGTGAATCATTGGACGGAAGATCTTCCTCTCTGTCTCTCCTCCTCTTTGTATATCTGACTTTGTAATAAAAATAAATCTTTAAAAAACAAAAACAAAAATAAAAACAAAAACAAAGAACTGGCGACCATATGGATCCTGGCGCATGCAAGGCGAGGACCTTAACCACTACGCTGTCGTGCTGGGCCCTCATTGATTCTTTATTCTGTACACAATAGAGCTTTTTAAAATGGGAAGCAATGGGAAAGGCACTAGCAGACTACCACATTTAGTTTCTATTTTATGGAGTATTTAGGTATTAGGATGTTGACTTGAACTGTGTGTATAAATGGAGATTGATTGCTACATAAGTATATGTTCATTTTCTTTTTTTTTTTGCACATACCAGTGGGGCTGCAGCGGC